>NC_134486.1:89847217-90072217 GCF_040206685.1 Ascaphus truei
TATATATGAGCTAGATGAGCATCCATGACATGTTAACCACAACGTTTATTGTTACTCCCTCAATTGAAAACTTAAGGGAAATCATGAAATGCATAAACATTTTTAGTCCAACTACCTGTAGATCTGTTTTTAATTCATAGTAAGGAATATTAGCTCTAATTTTTAACATGCTGATATATCCATAAAATTAGTTGTCAATGTGGCGGTGGACGGGTTAACCACGCCAATAATAAAGGTATTATGCCCGGCTGGTTAACCCTAAACCGTGTTGGGACAGAAGGGGTTTAAATGTATTGCAACCATCAGCCTATGTTTTCCCCTACTCTATCTTTTTTGTTCCTGTTTTGCAGCTAAGAAGCTAGCTGCAGTTACACTGAATGAATGAAAATGTGCTAACTGTATTTGTGACACAAGGGGGAGCTTCTAGCGGTGAACCAAGCACTAATTGAAGAAGCGTGCCTGTGAATAAGTGGCTGCTTTGAAGATGGTTATCACTTCCTAAGCCATAGACCTCTAAACCGCAAAGTCAATTGGATAAGTGGTTTGCGGTTTAGACTAAGGGTGGGTGGTTAGTGTTAGGGACAGAGTTTAGGGATGCGGTGAAAGCTGAACACAGCTTAGAAGGTAGGAGACTGCGGGCATCCGAGTCTCGGGAAAGCGGGGGGTCAGGCCACTTGCTGTGGCACTGCAGGCTCTGGAGTAGGGAGCCGACCTACCAGGTTAGACGCAGTCTGGAAAGGTAGGAGACTCTTTATGGGACCCAGTGAGTGTAGGCTGCAAGAATTGTGGGAAGCCCACTCCATTTGACTAGCAGGGCATCAGGGGGTCACTCAGATGAGAGCCCAGCTGTTGCAGCCTTACTCATGGCCGGAGGCATCTGGGGCAGAGGCAGAGTTTTGCCACCCCAGTGATGCCTGCCTGCCAGAGGGTAAAGCAGGTGATTGTGTGCAGATGCTCCTGAACCTGTTACCATGAATGGGAACACTAGTTCAGGGGTTAGCTAAGGCAGTGCTAGGGATCTTTGCTAGGACTGTTTCACCTAGACGGGTGCTAGCGGAGTCAGGGTGCCGGGTGAATAGGCAGTCAGGAGAAGTAACTAGGGCTAGGTCAGGACAGCATAGGGTTCTGTTCCCGGACCAGCCGGGCAAGACACATATTGCAGATCATCCTGTTCTTCCAGGTGAGCTGTGTCCCCTGCATAGGAGTGCCTATGGTGTATCAGCAGAGGAGAAGAGCAGTGTAGAGAGGGGGGCTAGGAAGGAGTCAGCCTTCATCACTCTGAATGGTCTCTGGGAGTCTTTCAGGTCGCCATTCAGGGTGAGGAATGCCCTGGCTGCCGTCCGACGCCTGGTCCCCAGGGTACTGGAGGGAGTGCCACGTGAGGTAAGGGCATACCTGTGGCCGATAGTTGCATTTAAACAGACAGGGGTTTTGCATCCAGCAGAGGTAGCTGCAGGGCTAGCCAGGAGTGGGGAGGCAGGGCTTGCTTTAAAACCTATCAAGGACTTATTAGGGATGGCAGAGGTGTTGTATCTGTGGCACAGGGTGCGGCGAGGACAGCTGGGCTACCGTAGAAAGACTACCCCACGCCCAGTGCCGTGACTGAACCCCTGACTGACGACCCAAAAGCGACGGTCTGTGCTAGTTGTCTGGTTTCCCGCCTGTGAAGTCGCCTTCCAGGCACTGAAGACTTCACTGGCCAGTGCCCCTATCCCAGCGGCACCAAACTACTTCAAGAAGTTTTGGTTGCCGACCAGTGCCTCAGACTATGGCATCGGTGCTGTACTCAGCCAAGTGGGGGAGGAAGGCAGTGAATATGGCAATGCGGATGGCTTTTCCCGCCAGGACAATCCCTGTTGACTAACAAACTCAAGAGCTACCAGGCCAGCCCAACCACCAGACGAGGTGGTCATGGCAGAGCCTGCGCTTTCAGTTGGGGGAGGTGTGGCGGTGGACGGGTTATCCAGGCCAATAAAAGTATTATGCCTGGCTGGTTAACCCTAAACCGTGTTGGGACAGAAGGGGTTAAAATGTATTGCAACCATCAGCCAATGTTTTCCCCTACACTATCTTTTTGTCCCTGTTTTGCATCTAAGAAGCTAGCTGCAGTTACACTGAATGAATGAAAATGTGCTAATTTTATTAATGACACAAGGGGGAGCTTCTAGCGTTGAACCAAGCGCTAAGTGAAGAAGCATGCCTGTGAATAAGTGGCTGCTTTGAAGATGGGTATCACTTCCAAAGCCGTAGACCTCTAAACTGCAAAGTCAATTGAATAAGTGGTTTGCGGCCTAGCTGAAGTGCCGTCTTGTCAAAATGTATCCAGCGGTCTCGTTATCCACTTGAGCTGAATTGTTTGCGTGTGTCTGCGGTTACCGATCAAAAGCAAGCACAGATACATTGTATGCCAGCTTGTAACCCAGACCAATTATAGGTCAAACCGCAAACCACAAACCACATCACAGAGCCCATTCAATTATGTGGATAACTTGCGCTAGGAAAGAGCTAGCACTCTAATTTTTGGAGTGCAGTTAGTTACACATGTACCAGGAGCATATAGTACATATGAATTTTATATTTGTTACACATGCAGAATATACATTTATAAACATACTGTATTTCAATGGTGTTTTAAATACAAAGGCAGCAAACCCATTCTGCCGGTCCGGCAATTAATCCATTAACATGCCCATATGTTATGGATGAATGAGCTGAGTGATTTTTCATCTCTGGACTTCAAAGGGCACCCTGCTAAGATGGTGCCCCAGTGTCTAAGAGAAGTCCGGAGTTGAAAAGCCTCAGAGACCCTAGGTGTTAGGGTGGCAGAGATATTGTTAAGTACCAGATACTTGTGTGAAGTATGGGCACTTCACACTTGGTAGCTAAACCCCAGACTTACTGTCGAGGTAAGAGGCTGGGCCCGGTATGCTAAGTAGCTCATGTGTGAGGCTAGCACATTCTCTGTGCAAACCGGGAAACAACTTCTGCCCTCTTTGTAAGGTACTGGCAAGTCTGAATAGGTGGGGAAAATTGTTCCCATGAGAGGATTGGGTGTGCATGTTAGGAATAGGACCCTTAACCCTATAAAGATGCCTGCAGCGCACTCCCAGTTAGATTCACCTAAGATCAACCAAGAAACATCCAAGGTTTGGCGTTAGTGGTTCCGAAGTGTAAGGGGTTAACCTTGTGAGGACTCGGGAGTTTCGGGGCCCTCCACGCACTCCCGCAAGACACCAACACACACGCAGCCTCTCACCCTCTGCTCCGGCACCCGTTGCCGCTTCCCTGGAATCCTGCGCACTCAAGCGCGCCTCCTCACACATGCGTAGAGCTTCCCCCGCTGGACGACGCCCTCTACCCGCACGGCACGCATGCGCGTTGGATGGGTCCCTGGTCACGTCGCACGCGATGCACGCACAATGCTCCCAAGCGACGTGTCAAGCAAAAAATCAGCTTTTACACAGCCTCAACTGCCATAGCATCTCCTAGCCTATCGCTCCCCCTGTGGAGGCCGCAAATCCGCTCCACCCCCCTGGGGGATTGGCTCCTTCTGCACTTATATGCTCAGCTGTGCCACTGGCACTTTGGCTGAGCATAGTTCTTGTTCCCTGTGCTTACCTCTCCTCTGCTAGATCCCTGCCTTGCCTTGCCCTGCCTTGTGATTTCCCGTGTACCAATCCGGCTTGCCTTTGGACTACCGCTTCTCTGGACTATTGATCTCGGCTTCCCTCGACCATCCGTCACTCTCCTACCCTGAGCTTGGCTTACCTCCTTCTACGATCCGGACCTCTCCTGCACAGACCTCGGCAAGTATACGACAACTCTGATCTCTCCTATCCTGACCTGGCTTCCAAGACCACTCTACATTCCGGACGCGACCCCTGTGTCTGTGGCTGGTGTTTACCCATTCTCATCTCAGTACCGGGGTCTCGTCTAGTCTGTGGTGAGCACGGCGTAACAAACCTACATCGTAACAAAGATTTGCACCCTCGTTCCAGAATTTGTTTGAGCTAAGGATTCCCGAATGAATCCTGTAAGGACATTACGAAAGAATTCCTTTTGGCGGAGATATAGGGCTGGCAAGTTGCGCCCCTAGCCAAGGACTGTCGCAGGACTCAAACCGCGCACCCACTTGCATGCGTGCAGGGGTGCCCAGAGACATTGATTCATTCTGTGGACATTTGATTTAGTTTTCCCCATCCCAGTTAGTGTTTTATTGACTGTAGTTGTGAATATTGTGTTTGTCTTAAAAGGAAATAAATGACAATTTAATTTGCCCATCTTGTGTGCTCAATCTTTAATCCCGGCATTAATGTGTTGGTAAGCCCTGGTCAACCGTGACAGTCAATGCTATTTAACCTACAGTATGTAGACTTCCATATTATTTTATAGGATCGCGTTGTCATGGGTAAAGAACACGTATAATTCTCTGACTATTTCCTCCACCAACATTTAACTTTGTTAATTTTATCAAAATGTGTGCTTTTTTTAAATAATTCTAATAAATTATAAACACTAATTGGAACCATATTAGAATACATAGTAGGCACATGAAGTACAGTAATGGTTATTCTGGAAATATTTGGGTACTGTGCCATGTAGAACCCTTTTTACATCACGCATCATACTGTAAACAAAATACAGTACCAGCAATTTTTTTTAGACTGCAGCAAGTTTTCTGTTTAATTGTTATTGTATAATCAGCCTATGTTTTGGTGAATTCTTGCAAATGCTAAAGACTTTGCAAATTTTGTGTCAAGTATCGCAAAGGTTTTCTATATCTCAGTTCATTAATTGTACAAATTGGCACAAATGTTTATTTAGGCCGCTAGTAGTACGGTAGTTAATATTAGTGAAAAAGTAGATTAAAAAAAACATTTGCATATATAGGCGATCAGGCACGAAGCTCAGTTATCTGTATCTGGCGGTATAAAAGCTTGGTTATACACGTAATAAAAATGACGGGGGCTATTAAGTATTTTAATCAATCAGGTTCTTCAAGGGTTAATGTGGCTCTAGTTTGACTTTGAAATACCAAGAAATTGTTTTTATGACAAAAAAAACAATAAATGATATACACACTACACTAATAAAAATAAATAATAAACCCATAATATACCAACATATAACATGTAAACAATCCCCCTGTGGGGTAAAGGACCCAATCTCAACTCTGTCAGAGCATAGTAGCTAAAAATGAACCAAGTAAGTCCAAATTAATGTTAAAATAAAAGCATCTAGAACAAACTTGGTTAAAAACCATAATGAGGGGAAGGGACACTAACCACAAGCGGCAGCAGGAACTAGTGTGAACGCGAAAAGTACCAGCCAATAGGTAAATGTGCAGAGCGAGCCCTCATGATCGCTACGCATTTAATAACTCCGTAGTTGAGTTGAGATTGGGTCCTTTACCCCATAGTGGGATTGTTTACATGTTTTATGTTTGTATATTATGGGTTTATTATTTATTTATTTGTATTAGTGTAGTGTATATCATTTATTGTGATTTATACATTTTTTTGTGGTAATTTATCTAATTATTTATGGTATTAAAATTATATTATATCTAATCTGTGGTGTGCGCTTTGTGTACATTTTATTTTTGTCGTTTTGGGAGCTCCTTTTGGAGTTTTCATTTTATAGGAGTGTCTGAGACGTGGCTCCTCACATGCAGCTGCAAGCAGATTACGTTTATTGGTTTTACAGACAGCTCGAGCGCAGAAACCTTATTGCTTGTCTTTTGTTTTTATGACAGGTCAAGAAGACCTTTCCAGTGTCTGCGCTTATCTACAAAGAGGGCATAAATGGGCTATCAATGATGGTCCACTAAAAGTGAAATACGTACAGTTTAGAAGCCTGTGGACAGTGCCAGATCCTACAGCCTCAAAAAAATTACTGCATTCTTGAAATATCTCATTGTACATCACAAAGACAGGTGATAAACAGTAACCACTTAGATTGAGGGCTCTATTAAAAATAGGATATCATGGGATGACATGTCTTCTGAAGTGTAATGTATAGATATTCGTAATCTTTGCAACGAGACAGATGAAATAAAACCAAACACTTAATATTTCGGAGGTGGCAATGGTGTTTGTTGCTCAAGATTAGGGGCTGGTCAAAATTAGTATTGTTACATTTAGCAAACTCGTCTGAATCTATAGATATGACTCACACCTTTCTAAATATTAGGGAAATTAAGTTATTAGTGTGTTTCTATATTCAGTCATACTTTAACAGCCACAAGAGGAGTTTTTTTCTTCTAAGTTCTAAAACTATCAACCCAGTGGCTGATTGATGCAAGGGGTGGGCTTATGTGTTCTCAATGAAGGGGAGTTAGAATGTAAATCCCTAGTGTAACGGGTTTCCCCCCCCCCCCCAATCTCACATTGGCCCGGGTAGGTAGTCTAACCAACCCCCATTACGTGTATGTGTTTGGTGATGCACCTGTAGGCGACAGGACTCCTGAGTCTCCCGCTTGATGGTATTAGGGGATGTCATCAGGACAGGTAGCTGAGGTAGTGGGTGCGAGTTCAACTTACATCATGTGCAGCGCCTCCACCTCATCAGGATCTATGCTTCCGCAGGGAGATGGTCCTGGTGAGGAACTCCTTCTTGGTGGTGACTGCCACTGCTGAGTAATCTCACACTCACACAGTGGGGGTTTCATTAACAAGGTCATCTTTATTGTAGATTGGGATGTAGCAGACTGCCCCATGCAGCTGCCGGCTCTAGCCGCACATCTCTTCGTGCTGTCCCTTTGCCAGGTATGCCCTCCCGTATTGAAGTGGGATTCCCTCTTCTCCTAGGGAGATCCTCTCTGTGCCAGGTCCCTGGACACAGAGTGGCTTAGACAGGCTTGATTGGTCAACCTGGACCGCTAGTTACTGCACTAGGGTCACAAAGTGTTCCTACAATCCCTTATGCAGGAAAATACAAGTTACCAGCTACTTCGCATAGCTGCTGGAACACACACTAACTAACTGTGTTGTGCCTTATATACTTCAGGAGGCAGGCGCGTCCCTGATGTCACTATCCAGGGACTCAGAGCATACAGCCACTCCCCTCCATACATAGGGCACCTCACCAGGGTGTGAGGGAAAACCTCCATAACTGCTGCTGGCATACCCGTACTTATCAGGACTTACTGCCAACAGAGAGGAAAGTAGTATGCCATTATTATGCATGGCTATACTATTTTTTAATTATGAGTTAGAATTTAACAGAGGTGTGTCTGGGACCAGGCGTGAATTGTCATCTTTCTACGCCAGTGACCTCTCTGGGCCTTTGACATATGGTAACATATTGTACAGGGATTTCTGTTTGTTTTAATCTTTTATTATAAGAAACTGGTCTACATTTATAACTATATGTTCAAATACCAATCTTTTTCTGTAACCTGCTGTAAACACTAAGTGAATATATATCAAAATGGATATAAAAAACAGGATGCTAAATACAAATACAAGTATATTATAATACAACAGTGTGGGTGTGACAAAAAGCTGATAAAGTCCCCAAAAGTTCCAAGGATGTGGAATAATGGATCCAGCCGTTGCTCAGCACATGGAAAGAAATAAACAAAACAACATAGTGTGATATTGTTATAAGACAATGCACCTAGTTATATATTTTGATCAATAAAAGAAAAAAAGAAAAGATAAAAACTAAAATAAAAGCTAACAGAGTGATTGAGCAAGCACTAAAAAATACTAAATAAAATCTATTTATTAAAAGGACAAAAATCTAACAACAATAATCATTAAAAAAAACCTATGACATCCACTAATCCTGCGTCCGGCATCTATAAGAATCCTACTTACAAGCTGCAAGTAGGTCAAGCACGTGTATGTATAATCTGGGTGGCTGCTCCTCTGCTTCAGGTATACTGTAGGAATGTCCTCTCCTAATCCTACCCAGTCCCGCTGGGTGTTCTGAAGGGACCTCCGTCTGCTGGGGAGTTGTTTAAAAGCCTCCAGACCTCTCCTGCTCAAGATTCCGGTTCACTTAATGCAGAGGAAGGGGCGCCCATCTGTTTTTTTTTGTATTCTTTTCATTTACTTTGGGTAGTTAGTGGTTTAGTTGGCAGCCCCCATTATTTAGTTCACTCATTATTTATATTAGTGTCAATTTAATTTTTTTTTATAAAATATTTATATTATTATATTTGAATAGAGCTACACAGCACGCACTTTTTTCTACTGTAAGCACTGTATTTATTTATTTATATATATATGAAAAGTTCAGTCCGCGCTCTGGCTCTTTAAACTTGGAGTGTTGGTCCCTCTCAGTTCTCTTGCTGCTTCTGTGTTTATGAGGTGTCTCCCCCACCTCCAAATGTGGTCTCCACCGGAACCCCGATGGTCATACCAATATCAGCAAAACAAGAAAAAACACAAAAGCGCACCAAGATGAGAGATAGATATTGTATTAGCAACAAATAATAAAATTAGTAACTTACATATAAAATTTCTTTAATAATCCCCGATCTGGTGTCTATCACAGGAGTAGGGCATCACATAGGAAGTATGAAGGGTAATCTCAGTTCTGAGAGATCAGACCCGCGCGCTGGGGCTGTCTCTGTTCACTCTCCTGTCTTCCACGTGTGGTAGCGTGGTGCAGAGTGTAGCACACATGTGCAGGAACCGGGGCCTTCAATAGGTGTCCTTAGGATGCCTGTCCGTTTTTGATAGCATAGAAATGATCGGAAATAAGCAGGAACGGTACACTTGAGTGTGTACTGGTGGTGGGTAGTAAAACCGCCAGCCACAACAGTCGCGACGCGTTTCGTTTAACAAAGTAAACTTCTTCAGGCGAATTGATATCCATAGCCATCCATGATATATATAGCCATGGCTGGTCCAGACTATCTTTCTGCTGTCCGGTCATGTAATTCCTAGTAGCTACAAGCAGTGACAGGTTACTGTGGGATTTAACCCCTCATGAAGCATCCCTGAGTGGCAGGAGAGGTGGTGACACTGGGTCTGTGTTGCAGCCAATCATGGTGCAGATCCTGTGCCCCCCCCTTTTGAATTAGTGAGGATGCCTTCCAAATTATAGTCAGTGCCTTCCCACCTGGGGAAGGAAGAAGATCTCAGTCCCTCCTGGGGTTAGGGAACCAAGATCTGTACATAGCACAAGGCCTCAACATTATCTGCTGGCCAGCACCATCCAAGGGCCTGAACCCATTTCCACTATATGCAAAAGCTTTTAGGCCATCTGCTGTGGCTGCATCAAATAAAGACCCTTTTATATACTTCTGGCTAAGTCATAGTCTATTGGACAGAAGTAGCCTTTCTTTCTCCCACACTCCTCGCTTACGGCAGGGGTGGAAGTATGGGCTCCCCCTCCACAATCTGCTATTACTAAACTTTTCCTATACCCCCCTCTCTTTCTTTTAAGTCCTTGGAGCCTCATACTATCTAGCTCCTCTCCTTCTCCAGGTGGTAGTCATCTATTGCCCACTTACAGTACGTCTATGCATCCCACTTCTGTATTTCTGTCTGAAGGTGAATAGGAGGGGGGGGAATTGGAGGGGGGGATAGGGGAGGGGGGGAATGGGAGGGGGGATAGGGAAGGGGGGATTGTGCAGGTAGGGAAGGCCACCTTAATGTCCACATCTATTTTAAGATAACGTCGGGATCGTACTGCACCAGCTGTGCAGATGAGAGATCTTCTTGGTTCCCGCTGCATAACCAGATTCTATGGATCTATGTTTCTGGTCCCTCTGTCCACGTTGGTCTAACCTCATCAAAGGAGAACGCACTTATATCTATCAGAGCCAAATTGTGGCCCTCCCTACCCCAGGGATATCTGTCTTTGCCAACCAGGGCGACCAGACCTTTATAAAATTTGCGCCAGTGTCATTAACTAAACTCGTCAATTTTTCCATCTGGCATACAGTATATACCAAATCTTATGCCGAATTTTTGTAATTGAGGGAATTGTGGCCGGTTTCCATATTGCTGCGATCTCCCCTCTCACCGCTATAGCAAAGTGTGCTATAAGTTTGTTCATGCTTTTGGACAGACCCTCCACTGGTCTATTCAGTAAGAACAGCCAGGGATCTAGCTGAATTTGGATGCCAAGGATCCGTATTAGCCAATCTCGTATATCGTTCCAAATCCAGGCTACGTGGGGGCAGAACCACAACATATGTAACAAATCTGCCTGCTCTCTGCATTGCTTGGAACACAATGGGGAGTAACCTGGCAGGAATTTAGATAGTTTTAGCGGGGTGAGGTACCACATCATTAGAACCTTATATGCGTTCTCCTTTAATGTCGTACATATGGAACTCTTTGCCATGACTCCCACTATTTTTGACCAGGTCTCTATGTCTAGAATCTCTCCTAGATCCATTTCCCACTGCAACATGTAGTGTAATTTTTTCGTAACTTCGGGGCCAGATCCGATCACTTCTCTGTACATCTGCGATGTAAGTCCCTTAGTGTTTGTCGCATTCCGACAGAGCTTTTCAAAATTGGTCAAATAAGATTTTGGGTTTAACTTCTGATAGAATGCTCTGATCTGGAGATACTTATAAAAGTCAGTTTGGGGTATTGTTTGGTCGGCTTTAATTTGTTCAAATGTTTGGATGCCCCTACGACCCTCCAGATCTTTGAGTCGGCCAATTCCTTTCTGTTTCAGTTAGCAAAGTCAGCACTATTTAAACTTGGAGCAAACAACGGTTGCCCCAAAGTGGGGTCATCAGCGAATTCTTGGATGTCAATGAGCACCTGAATTTTGTTGCATCCCAGATGGAGAAGGAGTTCGTCACTGAGGAGAGCAGCAACGTGGCATTCTTTCTTGCCATTTTGGGTAGCCAGATTAGGTTGCTTAATTCCAATGGGGAGCAAGCTTCTTTTTCCAATGCAACCCATCTTTTTGAATTTGGGTCAGAGTGCCATTGGACAATTTGGTATAATTGGGCCGCTTTATAGTAGGATAGCAAGCAGGGTACCGCTAGAGCCCCATTATCCCGTTTTCTCATCAGAATCTGCTTCTTAATTCTAGCCTTCTTTCTATTCCAAATAAATTTGGATATAGCAGACTGGAGCGAGAGGAAATCCTTCAGTCTGAGTGGCACTGGCAGAGTTTGAAGAGGTAAAGAAGGCGAGGCAGTAGATTCATCTTGATACTATACATTTCACCTATCCATGAGATCCATTTGTCGGACCATTTGCCAATGTCCCCTCTCAAAGTTTTGATTACTTTTGGATAATTTGCGCCATACACACTTTTGTAGTCCCTGGTGATATGGACTCCCAGGTATTTGATATATATTTTTTGCCAATTAAAATTGAAATTGATCTCAATCAGCTTTTCTACCTGCTTAGGAAGGCTGATGTTGAGAGCTTCCGACTTTGCCTGGTTTATTTTGAAACCTGAAATCCTGTTGAACCTTCCCAGTAATTAGGATCCAGGGCAGGAAGGGAGCGATGTCATCAGGAACACCCAGAAAGAAAAAACATATAAAAAATCATGGTGCAGTAAATTAACAAAAAAGTGGTCTGCAATGAAAAAACTTGGCTCTTATAGATGGCCTACTTACAACAAGTAAGATAAAAAACAGTAAGTGGCTTAGAGGTGGTTCTTGGGGACTCCAACTCGCAGTGACAGGTGGATGTGACTGCAGCACCCAGCAGTATACTGGTATAGGTCTAGATGGTATGTTCATAAAGGTTTCAACTCCCAGTCAGGTACAAGCAGTCAGATTCATGCAGGAATGGAGAGAAACCATAGTGTTGACCAGAAAACACCAAACTTTATGATTAAAAATACATAGGACATGTACTCACAATGTGACATACGATCGAATTCACGTAAGTTTTTACTTGAGACAGTTGGTCGGTACTCGGGAAGTAGTAACTCCAGTCCCTTCGGTGCCCCCTCGTCCGGTCGCGGGTGGAGAGCGTCTGACGTCACGTCCGGGCCTTGGACTGACGACTTCCGGTTGGAGCAGATGGAGGAAGGGATGGTGGGATCGCAGTACCGACACTGTGCCTTCAGGGATGGAACAGCTACCCAGACTGTGATTCAGCTGTGCTGCTACTCGGCTCAACGCGTTTCGCTGTATGCTACAGCTTCCTCAGGAGCAATTAATTACGTCCCCAGTGGGTTCATATTATATAGTACACACAATTAAATAGATAATTAAGAACAATCAACTAATTAGTTACACACAGGTTCTCTCCATAAAAGGGTACATAATCTCTGTGGTCCAAAAATACGGCACTTAGAATATATATATAAATACTACATAAGATAAATTTATTAACTCGAATAATGTTTTAAAAATATTAGAATATTAAAAAGGCATTTAATTCACATAACTCGGTTCGTGAGGGAGGAGAGAGGGGAGAAAGAAAGCACTGATTAGTAAAAAAATAGTGTCAAACACATAGTAACATCAGACTTAAAACAGCATATAATACTTAAAAAAATGAATAAATATAAAAATATATATAAAATAGTATGAATAAGGTATATATTAGTGCAATAAGGATGGGATTGTAATTACTAAAGGAAAGGTGTAATTTCAAAATCTACATTAAGACCATTAGGCATTAAAGTATTGAGTCTGTGTATCCAATACATCTCTCTTTTGCTTAGGTCTAAGTCTCTATTACGCCCTCTCCAGTGCTGAGCAACATGTTCAATAGCGGTAAACCTTAGCCCTTGTGTACTGGAGTTGTGGAAATTGGTAAAGTGCTTTGAAACATTGTGTGTCTGGACACCGCGTCAAATATTACTCAGATGTTCCAAGATGCGTGTTTTAATTGCTCTTGTTGTCTTTCCCACATATTGTAGCCCACATGGGCATTCAAGGACGTAGATTATATATTCAGTGTGACAATTCATATATTGTTTTATTTTATAATCCTCATTTCTGTTATTACACTTGAATCCCTTTTTATCTTGTTGTCTATATTCACAGGCTTTGCAGGATGCGCAACCGTAGAATCCGTCCAATTTTTGGAACCATCCATTCTTTTTTATTTCCAATTTTTTTATTGCACTAGGGGCAATCATATTTTTCAAATTCCTTGCTTTTTTAAAAATCACCTTAGGGTGTTTTGGGATTTCGTCCTTTTAAACTGGATCATTAAGCAAAACATGGCAGTGTTTATTTATTATTTTACTAATTTTATTTGCTTCTTTATTAAAAGTGGTTAAAAATGCTGTGTCAAAGTTTGTATTTGTATTTGTATCTTTTTTCATAGGCACTATTAGATCCTTCCTATTTAGACTCTTGGCTTTTACAAGTGCTGTATCTAGAATGTCTGTTTTGTAATTTTTTTCCTTGAAGCGTTCTTTTAGTATAACACATTGGTCATCAAATACTGCTTCATCAGTGCAGTTTCTGCGCATCCTTCTGAACTGGTTATAAGGAACGTTGTCCATCCATAAATGATGGTGACAGCTAGTGCGTAGGATATAATTATTGCTGTCAACGTTCTTAAAAAAGGACCTTGTTTTTGAAGCGCCATTCTCTATATATATATTCAAATCTAAATAATTTAGAGAGACTTTACTAGTTGTTGAAGTAAACTGCAGATTATACGTGTTGATGTTCATACTTGATAAAAATGAATCTAAATTCTCCTGGCCTCCTTGCCAAATTAAAATAATATCATCGATGTAGCGCCGCCATAGGACAAAGTCCACCCCCAGAACGCCACCGGGCCAAATGTGATGTTCCTCCCAGAGTCCCATAAAAAGGTTGGCGTAACTGGGGGCAAACCTCGTTCCCATGGCGGTGCCACATCTTTGAATATAAAATTCATTTTCAAACCAAAAATAGTTCTTATCAAGTATGAAAGATATCCCATCAATAATAAATTGAGCTTGTGGCTCTTTCATTTCAGGGTCTTGTCTAAGGAAGAAATCAACAGCTTCGCAACCTAAATTCTTTTCTATAGAGGTATACAATGACGCTACATCGATGGTAGCCATAATGTAATCATCTCTCCAAGTGAAATTATCCAATAGTTCAAGCACGTCTGTGGTATCCCTTAAATAAGATTTTAAAGATTTTACGTGACCTTGTAAAAAAGTGTCAATATAAGCTGACAGATTCGATGTTAGTGAATTAATTCCGGAGATGATAGGTCTCCCGGGGGGTTGTTTCAGACATTTGTGAATTTTTGGCAATATATAAAATATTGGCAAATGGGGATGTTCATTAAATAGAAATGTATATTCATTATCAGTTAGTATACCTAACTCTCTACCTCTATCAAGAAGTACTTTTAAATCATTTGTAAAAGTTTTTGTTGGGTTCTTTTTAAGGACTTCATATGTCTTTTTGTCTCCTAGGAGGCGATGGGCTTCTTTAAGGTAATCCTCTCTATTCAAGATGACCACCCCCCCTCCCTTATCAGCCTGTTTAATGACTATGTTGGTATTATTTGTTATTTCTTCTAGGGCAGACGTCTCTTCTTTGGTCATGTTGTTCCTAATTTTTGATTTGTTGTTCTTTGAAAGTTCCTCAAAATCTTTAACGATTAAGTTATAAAAAACCTCAATGTGATTGCCCTTATAATAGGTAGGATTAAAGGTAGATTTATTCCTTAGCGTCGTATGCTTATATATTTCACTTTCCTTTTCCACAATGGGATTAAGATTAGACATCCTAGACTCAACATTCTTGCTAAAAAAAAAACCTTTTAACAGTAAGTTTTCTAATATATTTGTTAGCGTCTACAAATAGTTCAAAATTATTAGGCCCACACGTGGGTGCAAACGACAACCCCTTAGAGATTACTTTTAGTTGTGGGGTAGTTAAATCTACAGTGCTTAGATTAAAGATGCTTCTATTTTTCTGAGGGTTAATTATTCTCTCTTTTTTCTTTCTTCTCCCCCGTTTTCCTCTCTGTTTCTTTCCCCTTTGGGATAGCTGCTCCCCTCCTCCTTCTCTAAGAGTGGGTGAACGGGTTTTTTGTTTCCCAAATATGTGTGGGGTCCTCCATCTCTAAAAAATCACTTGTCCCAGTAGCTCCAATGGGAGAGCGGGATCTGCTAGTTTTAGCTTGTCTTGCAGATTCATATCTATCTCTCTCCCTTTTTCTGTCCTCTCTGTCTTTTCTTAATTCTCTATCTCTTTTCAATTCTTTCTCTTTTTGATGTTCTCTATCTTTTCTTTCTCTCTCTTTGTTCTCTTTTTCCTTTAAATCTCGATTCCTTCTGTATTCTTTATCTCTTTGAAGCTCTCTTTCTCTCTGTAATTCTCTCTCCCTATGTTGTTCTCTCTCCTTTTGCTCTCTCTCCCTTCGTTGTTCTCTCTCTTTTTCCATATCTCTCTCCCTACGTCTCTCCCTCTCCATTCCCTGCTCTGTCTCTCTTTGGGGTACTCTCTCACTGGGGTGTTCCCTCTCTCTACGATAATCCCTCTCTTTTTGGTCTCTTTCTTGATTGGAATAGGGTTTAGATGTAGAGTCTTTATTGGGGATATGAGGTAGGGGTCTGGGCTCGTTATTATCTCTCCATGGAGTTCTAGGTATAAAATGACGTTTATTGTCATATGGGTAAGTGGGATGAGATTTAGTAGCATGATGCTCAAAGGTATTTTGGGGTTCTTTATCTGATCCTTCCTCATGTCTAGTTATTAGTTAGTAACTTTTCTTTTTCTTCCAGTCTCTCTGTTCCCCTCTAAGATAGTCTCCCTCATCTCTTAAAAATTTGTTTGACTTACTTGTAAAGAGATCTTTTTCAAGTTTATCAATTTTCCTTTTTAATTCTCGATCTTTAACTTTAAATTCAATAGTATCCTCCAAGTGGGCCAATTTTCCTCTATTATTGTGACCTCCTCATCAATTTTCTTGATATGTTTTTTATGCTGGTTGATCAAAGAGGTCATCAAACTAAAGGAACATTTGTCTATGGTCTCATGCCAATTTTTAACAAATTCCTCATCATCCAAATTGGATGAGGGATTTTTTGAAAATCTCAGACCTCTCGGAATTCGCTGACAATCAATACTGTATATCTATTTAAGAATTTGAGATCCAGCCATCTTCTCGTGTCTTTAATTAATAATCTTTCTAACTTGTTGAATTCCTCATCTAAAAAGTCATCAGTAACTGGTGTGTGTGATGTGTTAATATCACCAAAATTAAATAATAAATGTCTATTTTGTCTTTTAGCAAATATATTGGGTGAAACAAATTCCATAATGGAAAAACAGGTGATAAAAAGTGTAAAGCAGCCACCAAATCAAGTACAGAGAAACAGTGTGGAACCCAGTGACTTGGAACGGCGCTAAAACAACAATATTGTATTGGAAAATATATAATAATAAAATTATATGGTGTAGCTGAAATATTCTCGACCTTCACGGGGAATATGCACTGATTCCCTTACAAGTAGTTAGGATCCAGGGCAGGAAGGGAGCGATGTCATCAGGAACACCCAGAAAGAAAAAACATATAAAAAATCATGGTGCAGTAAATTAACAAAAAAGTGGACTGCAATGAAAAAACTTGGCTCTTATAGATGGCCTACTTACAACAAGTAAGATAAAAAAACAGCAAGTGGCTTAGAGGTGGTTCTTGGGGACTCCAACTCGCAGTGACAGGTGGATGTGACTGCAGCACCCAGCAGTATACTGGTATAGGTCTAGATGGTATGTTCATAAAGGTTTCAACTCCCAGTCAGGTACAAGCAGTCGGATTCATGCAGGAATGGAGAGAAATCATAGTGTTGACCAGAAAACACCAAACTTTATGATTAAAAATATATAGGACATGTACTCACAATGTGACATACGATCGAATTCACGTAAGGTTTTACTTGAGACAGTTGGTCGGTACTCGGGAAGTAGTAACTCCAGTCCCTTCGGTATCCCTCCACAAGGGTGCCCCCTCGTCCGGTCGCGGGTGGAGAGCGTCTGACGTCCGGGCCTTGGACTGACGACTTCCGGTTGGAGCGGATGGAGGAAGGGATGGTGGGATCGCAGTGCCGACACTGTGCCTTCAGGGATGGAACAGCTACCAAGACTGTGATTCAGCTGTGCTGCTACTCGGCTCAACGCGTTTCGCTGTATGCTACAGCTTCCTCAGGAGCAATTAATTACGCCCCAGTGGGTTCATATTATATAGTACACACAATTAAATAGATAATTAAGAACAATCACTTCCCAGTAAGTCAAACAGATTAGGTAAAGAAGTGAGTGGTTTTGAGACTGTTAAGAAAACATCATCCGCATACAGAGCAACCTTATGCATCTGATTCCCCAACGTGATTCCCTCTATGTCTTTGCTAGTACGAATCTGGGCTGCTAGAGGCTCCATACATAATGCAAAGAGAAGGGGGGAAAGCGGGCAGCCCTGTCTCGTACCGCATTTTATTTTGAAGGGATCCGAAGGGAAACCTTGGTGGGTAACCCTTGCCGATGGCCCCGAATACAATGAAAAAATAGCTTTTATCAATTTCCCGTCAAACCCAAACGCTCCAAGCGTAGCATCTAGATAGGGACAGTCTATCCTGTCAAATGCCTTTTCGGCATCCAGGCTTAACACCGTAACCGGTATCGATCTTAAATTGGCTATTTCTATCAGATCAATAATCTGTCGGGTGTTTTCTGCAGCTTGCCGATCCTTAATGAAACCGACTTGATCTGGGTGTATTAGCCTGGGCAGGATGACACTCAATCTATTGGCCAAAAATTTCACATATATTTTCACATCAGTGTTAATAAGGGAGATTGGCCTGTAGCTCTTGCAGTCCAACGGATCTTTTCCTTGTTTATGGATTAAGGATATAGACGCTTGGAGCATGTGTTCCGGGAACGGGGTCCCCGCCAACACAGCATTGAACATACGGAGGAGGTGGGGAGCCAGCTGTTTATTAATTTTTTTGTAATATAGATTCGAGAAACCATCGGGACCCGGGGCTTTAGAGGGTTTTAGATTCGTAATAACTTCCGATACCTCCTCTAGGGAGAAATCCTTCCCTAGCACTTCTCCATCCAAGCTGCTCAGCCTGGGTAGGCCCGCGTTCTGATGGAAATCCTTCAACGCCCTCTTAGTAGGATTATTTTGTGCCACTTTATTCCCGTCGTAAAGTTTTTCATAGAACTTTTTAAATTCCCCCACTATTTTTTTCGGATTGGCGGAGGTCCCTCCCGATTGCAGTCTAATAGCTTGAATGTTGAAATTTTGGATTCTCTCTTTTAATAGCCTAGCTAGCATGGTATCCGGCTTGTTTGCCTTTTAATACAATTTCCTCTTTGACCAGCTCAATGATTTCTCCACCTGGGAGGTTAGAAGGAGGTTCAGTTCTATTTGGGTGTCTTTCATTTTTCTAAGGGCTTCTTGGTCCATGCTCTGTTTATGCTGAGAGGAGAGAACTCCCAGCCTGGACTGCAGCTCAAGAATTTTTTCATTTTGCTCCCTTTTTCTCCTTGCCGCAATATTAATCAAAAGCCCTCATAATGTTGCTTTATGTGCATCCCAGAGGGTCAAGGGTGATTCTACGTTTCCCAAATTCTCTCTAAAGAACTGATCGATCTCTCCATTTACTGTATTCCATATCTCCGGGATTTTAATGAGGGACTCATTGAGCTTCCAGTTTGATCCCTGTTTATCTAGACTAATTTGGGTGCACCCAAGCTCTATAGGTGCATGATCAGACCACAAAATATCGTGGATCCCAGCCTGGGTGATCCGTGGAACGAGTCTACTAGACACAAAGAAGTGATCGATTCTGCTATATGTGTTGTGGGGGTTAGAGTAGAAAGTATACTCCTTTTCCAGTGGATGAAGTTCCTGCCAGATGTCCACCAGCTGGGTATCTTTCAAGCACTTAGCTAGGGTAGACGATTTTTCTGAACTCTTTGCCCTCAAGGGGCCTGATCTATCCATTTGGGAGTTTAATACTGTATTAAAGTCACCCCCTATGATTATAGCTCCCTTGGCCAGTCTTCCGAGTGTCCGGAAGCTCTTGCTAAAGAAGAGGGTGCATATACCATGGCCAAGGAGATGGGTTGCTGGTTGATGGAACCTACTAGCAGCAAGCATCTACCCTCTGAGTCTCTTTTAACTATCTATACTAGAAGTGGGAGTTTGTTGTTTATTAGGATTGCCACACCTCTCTTTTTCTCTTTAGCTGTATATTTGTCTATAATGTTTATCTATAAACCCAGGGTGGCTCCTGACACTAAAATGCATCTCTTGCAGCATGATCATGTCTGCCTTTTTCCGTTTGTATTCTGCTAGAGCCACCCTGCTTTTCTTTGGACAGTTAAAACCTTTGACGTTGTGTGATAAGACTACTAAGGCCATTTTATTATGTTGATACTCCTACCTGTTCTCATAGTCACCTTTGTGGGTCTCTCTGCTGGGCTGAGGTACTACCCCATGATGAACCGGCCTATAAGGGGAAAAGAGGAAGGAGGGGAAGACAAGACATTGAGGGGAAACTTAACTGGGAGACCAACCGAGGTCCAGGACATCTCTAGCTCCCTTGCCTTTGAAAATTGACTAAAGACTGATGTCCTAACAGTGGGCAACCAGTCATCCAGGACAGCCTGGAGTTTAGCCTCCCAAAGGACTTTGATGGGTGGTCGAGCGCGTGCCCGAACACTCATAGTGGGGTGCCGGCGAACGACTTCGGCTGAAACTCCACCGGCACTTCTGCAAATGTTCACAGCCCTTGTCCAGTTCATGTGGCATTCCCTTGAACATGTTTAACTAAAAGTACTATTTTTAATTTATCGTAACCTGCCCTATCACCACATTGTAGCGTCATAACCTCCTCACATTGTAATCCTACAACCTCATCCTCAAATCTTTCCTTCTCATACCATATCCTTAACCTCATAACTACATATCCTGTCGTCTACATATCCTCATCTGAACATCCTAACTTAACTTAACTCACTTAACTTGACATAACCATTACCCTAACCTTAAACCTAACCTCGTATATTATACTAGCTGCACCCTTAATCTCTCAATAACCTAACATCATACCCCCCTCCCACATCCTAACCTCAACATTTTACCTTATCTTTATTACATATTACTTATCTTTATTACATATTACTTATCTTTATTACATCATATCATATCATTTATTACATCGTAACCCCAGACCCTCCTGACATCCTCCGATCCTCCTATCATCCTACTTAAGTACCTAATCTAATGATATCTAGTTACGTCTTGACCTATCGCTATAACCTTACCCCTAACATTTATTCCCTATTTCTTATTCAACCTATTCATCTTGTTCTTCTCTATCTAACCCTAACTAATTTTATATCTATCACAATATCTAACTCTGTAACCTATCTAACTCTGTGTCCTGTCCAAACCCAGCCATTACCTATTCTACTTACCCTAAATATCTAATTTCCTATCCCATCCTTATCCTCTTAGCCTTATATCTTATCTCCTATAGCCTATCCTTATTCAACCTTCTCTAACTCTATCTAACTCTATTTCTATGTCTTTAACTAACTTCCCTAATTCCCAGCAGTTTGCATGCCTCCGACCTCCGCATCCCGTATGCTTTGCCTCCCCCACTCTCGCCATTCCATGCGCTTCTCTGCGCTTCAAGCCTCCATTTTCCCTCTCCCCTCTGCTCCCTGGCACCATCCTGCGCTTGTGTCTTTCAATTCTGCTGCTCCGCCCACCTCCCGCTATTGGGCCAACCCTGCGCATGCGCAGATCGCCTCTTCGGCAGACCGTCCCTGCCACAGACAAAGATGCCCACCAGAACAGGGAGCTCCGCCGCTGTGAGAGGATGGTCATCCACTGCAGGGGAATGGCGCCACCCCGAGTTCAGAGGTATGCTGGCCGCTCTGCAGACATCCTGTCGGGTCCCTTTAATTTTCCAGACGTCCTTCTCATGGGCTTCTGGGGGATTTGTCTCTCGATGCACCTTGTGATGGGCTTCTCACTTCCTTCAAGGCTGGCTCCGTGGCAGGACATGCTCCAGGGTCCAGGTTAGTAGATTGCTGTGATTTAGCTGCGGTATCCATTCTCCTCTCTAACGAGTCTGTGCGCTCTCCAATGCCAGTAATATCTTTCCTGAGGTCAGCAAGTTCTTTATGGAAAAAGGCTTTTATTTCCCTGCAGAAGTCCCCCATGTCATCCCGGGTCATCACTCTGCTTCCCCCGGGAATTGCGAACCTCTCCCCCGCCGCATCCGATTCCTCCTAGGATTCCCCGCCACCATGTTGCACCGGCATCTCGGGGATCTCCTCCCGTGCCAAATCTGCTTTTCTAAAATAGCAACCAGGGGAGACGCTGCTTTCCTCGATTTAGGTCTTTTAGCCATCCCTGCTGCTTCCGACCATGTTTGCTCCATTTTAGGGATACTGTCGGGCTGTGTGAAGTGCTTTTAATTGCTTTTAAAGTGCCGGCTGGAGCGGAGCCTCTACCTTAAGCTCCCATTCAGCCAGCCGCCGCTCATGCGCCTCCAGACACTGGTAAATTTCATTCGGAAGTCATCCCCTCTCTACCCTCCTCACATTCTACACCTCTTCGTACAGTAACTTTCTTCCTGCCTTCCTTGACTCTTTCCCCTCTGTAACATAGTCGCTGCTGATCTCCTCTTCCTCCCTCTATCACTTGCTCACTTGACCCATTACCTCTCATCTCCTCAAACCTCTTCCTCCTACTATAATTTCTACACTCACACACATTTTTAACCTGTCCCTCTACTCAGGTACCTTTCCCTTCTCCTTCAAAACATGCAAAAGTTATACCCTTACTCAAAAATAGCACCACCCTATCTGTCTCCTGCCTTTTGCCTCTAAACTCCTTGAACGCCTTGTATTCTCTCTCACTTTTTCATTTTTCTCCCCTCTTATTCTCTCCTAGATCCTCTACAATCTGGCTTCTGCACTGCTCAGTCAACTGAAAAAGCCCTCACTAAAATAACTAATGATTTCCATGCAGCCAAAGACAAAGGTCATTACACTCTGCTCACATTGCTTGACCTCACTGCAGCCTTTGATATTGTGGACCACCCTCTTCTCATTCACATCTCCATTCTCTTATATCCGTAACAGAGCTCTTTCCTGACTTTCCTCTTTCCTCTCCCATGGTACTTTCAGTATCTTGTTTGCTAACAGGATCTCCTCCACTTTCGATCTCTCTGTGGACATATCCCAGGGGTCTGTCCTGGGACCTCTTCAATATTCTCTTTACACACATTCTCTAAGTGACCTTATCACATCTCTTGGGTTAAAATATCATATGACTATGCTTATGACACACATTTACTTTTCAACCCTGCTTTAAAGATTAAATTCTCTGAATGTCTCTCCACTATATCATCCTGGATAGCCCTCTGCTACAGTAACTTAAACTTAACATGTCAAAGATGGAGCTGCTCATTGTGGCCCTGCCTGGCCCTACTGCCCCCTTCTACATTACTATTGGCAGTACTATCATACATCCCATTTTACAAGTACGATGTCTAGGGGTTACATTTAACTACTCCCTCACACTCTACTCTCACATTCACAATATAGCTAAAGCCTGTAGTTTTTTACTCCATAATATTGCAAAGATACACATTTTGCTGTCGCACTACTACTAAAACTCTAAGGCAGGCCCTCATTCTCTCCAGTTTTGACTATTGTAACCTTCTAATGTCGAATCTAACTGCCTATCACCTGTCTCCCCTAAAATTTAAACTAAGCGCTACTGCTAGAACTACTTTACTCCCTCCTAAATCTGCCTAGCCTGACTCCTGCTGAAATCCCTATCCTGACCCTCTCAAATCCTGTATTACTCAAAAAATGATCTTTCTCACAGGCGATACACTCTTCAGTCCATCTTTACATCTCAGCCCTAATTTCTCGCTATACACAACCCCAATTCTTGTGTTCTGCTCAAGGATGTCTTCTGTCTACCTCTGTTGCATCTTAAACCCTCTCCCACCTAAAACCTTTCTCACTCACTCACCGCTCCACGCCTCTGGAATTCCCTTTCCCTCAATATCCAACTTTTACTTTCCCTCCACCTTTAAGACCAATCTTAAAAGACACCTCTTTAATGAAGCATATTGGTAGCTCTGTGGCTGATACTACACATCTGATACTTGGACCTTGACCCATTGCAGACACACTTACCAGAATACCCTCCTACTGTCTCTGTACATTCTTTCTACTTTCCACAAATTGTAAGTTCTTCAGGGCAGGAACTCCCTTTTACTAATGTTACTTTAATGCCTCAAGCGCTCTATCCCCTTACATGTTTTATTATTATGTCACATGTATTACTGCTGTGAAACGCTAAGAACATAGATGACACTATATATTAATGAATATATACATACATATAGTGCCCTATATGTATATGGATAAGATAAGTTACCACAGCATGGAATCAGTGCTAAAAAAATTTTTTAGACACATTACAGGTTGCTGACAGCTTCTATATCACAACGATGTTGAACTGTATGAGTGGCATTAAACATTTTACATAGGTACTGTAGATGAGAGCCATTGAGGGTCCTCCACCTGTTTCTCACCAATGTTTTGCCACTTTGGCCATTTTAGCTTTTAACCTTCACTTAATGTCATCGTAGTGGTTTTTTTTTACACTACTGGACTGTGTAGTACTATCCCAACACTGTTGAAAGCATTAACAATTTCCGTCTACTTTGTATTCTTAACAGACACAGAAGTTTTAGATGTCATCTTGCAAAAAGAATGGCATCGTAACAGGAAACAATTTTATCAATGAGGGCCAGTTTTTCAACCAAATCTAATATCAGATTCCTCAGGTGCTGCCTCTCTGCTGCATGTTAGTATGCTCAGAGTGAAGAATCTGGATATTAGCCTCCTGTGGACCTTCACGCTGCTCTCTATCTCCCTGAAGGCTGCTATCATGCCCCAATGCTGTGTCTGTCTCTACTCTCCTATCCCCTCCTTCTCTCCCTCCTTCTCTCACTCCTCCTCTCCTGTCCTCCTACTCTTCTGTATTTCTGACTTGACCACTGAACCCTCCCTTCAAAACTCCTTCCCTCCACTCCTCCACTCATTAATTGTATTGATGTTGGTTAGTTTCTAATGGATTTTTTTTCATGATGGCATTGGTGGTTAGGGGACATTGTTCATAGTGTATTTTATTAATACATATATTTTGCATAGTGTTACATGATGCACGGATTAATTGCATCATGTACACACTCAATGCAATTGTGTGACATTTCATATACATTTGTGGAGCTTCTGATTTGTTGGCTTATATTTACAATAGATGCTGGATTTATTTTAACATGCAATGTGGTGATTTTAAGATAAAAAATTAATGTTTTGATTTATGCATGTTTTATGTGTTTCATAATGGGCAAATAATATTGTAACAGGGGACTTATCCCTGTTCACAAATGTGCCTCTAATCCAGCAGTGTGGTGGTTAACTGCTGGTAGCAAATTAACTAACACCACCTGCCTGATTAGAGGTGGTAGAAAAAGCTTGCCTTTGAGACAGGAAGTGACTCCTTAGCTCTGACTGAGAGCTGACCTTTGGAGACAGCACATGTCTTGAGCTCTGCCCAGCATAGCTGATTGTAAGACACCAAATAAGACTTCAAAACCTGGATGCTGATATTTTCCGTGCACGCACGGGTGCGGTTCCAGGAGAGCAGAGAAGCTTACTCTACAGAAACTAACAGATAAGACTTTCATTATTAAGAGAATGCTTATATCTGCTTATTTCCATGCTATATGTTTTGGGGCTGCGAGACATGCTTGACTTAGGGAGTTGTGAATTAATTGCATGGTATTTTCACTAGAGATACCCCCGTGAATAGAAGCTTTGTCCCCCCCTCTATTTGGATGATTTCCTGATGAAAAGAAAAGGCACAATAAAGCCTATTATAATTTCACATTATAAAGACTCCAATTGTGTACCTCTGTGAACGTCCGTCTACATATGGTGTCCGAGGTGGGACAAGAGGTGTCCTTGAAGTTAAAAAGGACCAGAGATTTTTATGTGAAATTTTTTTGTTATGCTTTTTGCCTACAAACAGTCTGAGAAAAAACCTATTGGTAATCTTGATACAGATCTCAAAGTCTCTCAGAAGGAGCTTCAGACCCTCAACCTAGAGAAGGAAGTCTCACGCCAGGAGAGTGTCATTCTCAAAGCATATGTGCGTAAATGGAAGGAGGACTGCAAAGAAGCCCTGAAGAATACAGAGACTGAAAAAAGAGAAAATTCAAGATTAAAAAGAGAAAACTTAAAACTGAAAGAAGAAAAATTTCAGTTGACAGAAGAAGTCAAGGAAAAGTTTGAAGCAGAGCACCGACTGCAGAACCAACTGCAAGGTCTGCGTACACACCTCCAGTATGCTGAGGAGAAGCAGCAAACGCTGCAGGAAGAAAATCTGCAGGCTGCTAAAGAGGTACAAGCGCTGCAGGAACGTCTGAATACCCAGTACGTCCCCACAGAGCAGTATGAGGAGCTAAAGGCCACGCTGCATGTCTTCAGAGCATCATTGGAAGCGGAGCTTCGATACCTGGTGACTCTGTATGAGAGGAAGCGTGAGAAGGCTCAGAAACTGGAGCAAGAGCTGGAGAGACAGAAAGACTGTTCCATTCCCTTGAGTCAGTACACCAAGGAGAAAACAGACGCAGCGGCAAACTTGACGACAAAAATTATAGAACTCCAGAATATGAAGGAGACTCTGATACAGACTCAGAGAAAGCAAAGGGCGCAGATAGATTCCCTGAGAAGAGACTTGCAAGACACACTCAAACAGGTTGAGACTCTGCAGGCCAGTAACTTACAGATTCCTCCAATACGGAAAAAGGTATTGGCTCTGCCCAAGCACCAGTATCCCACAGTAACTAATGCCCGTGAGGACAAGGGTACAGTGAGAGTTGGGGACTCCACGCAACTTCAAAACAAAATTACGAAGTTTGATCCACCTAAGAAAGCACTAGCCAAACCTACAGCTGCCCAACAGGCAACAAACAGAGGTAGGAGTGCAGAATCAAAGCCAGAAGAATCCTTAGCTGAGGAAGGTGAAAAAATAGGACGTTCTCTGGAAAAGGAGGTGGAGGTGCATCTCAGTCCCAAAGAAGCTGAACTGGCGACTCCGTGGTGTGGAGAAACTGCAGAAAGACCGCTTCAGGAGCAGAAAATTCTAAGGGCTAGTCCTAACTGCTCTACAACTGTTGCCATACACTTTGTCTACAAAAAGAGGAGTGCCCGACGCAACAGAAATCTCATGACCGCGCACGCGATAAAAAAACTTTACGTGGAAAAAGTCCTCCTCGTGCGACTGAGGAGTGCTGATCTCAAGCACCTTCGGGAGGAGACAAAGATAAACTGGAGAAAGGGCTCCAATCCCAGCGGGACAGAGGGTTCTCTTCCTCCATCCACTCTCATTCAAGTCACAGAAAGATCTCGAATGAGAGTGGAAGGATGGGCTTTGGCCGTGGTAAGCCCGAGCTTCCCACAAACAGGAGAGGTATGTAACAGGGGACTTATCCCTGTTCAAAAATGTGCCTCTAATCCAGCAGTGTGGTGGTTAACTGCTGGTAGCAAATTAACTAACACCACCTGCCTGATTAGAGGTGGTAGAACAAGCCTGCCTTTGAGACAGGAAGTGACTCCTTAGCTCTGACTGAGAGCTGACCTATGGAGACAGCACATGTCTTGAGCTCTGCCCAGCATAGCTGATTGCAAGACACCAAATAAGACTTCAAAACCTGGATGCTGATATTTTCTGTGCACGCACGGGTGCGGTTCCAGGAGAGCAGAGACGCCATCTTTATAGAGCCCACGTCGCGTCTTGGACGCTATAAAGATGGCGGCGACATTGGCCTCCGATGCCCCATACTGGGGCCTGTAACTCGGGAAGCAGGGGGTCTCTGAGGCAGAAATCAATGCGGTTCCGCTCAGGGGACCCCCTGCTCCCGCACACTATTATTAAAAATACATTAAAGCAGCTTCATTACCATAGCGTATAGCTTTAAACTGCAGGGGATACCGGCACCCCATAAAGGGGCCTATATCTCCTGAAGTAGGGGGTCCTCGGACCTGAAACCAATGCGGTTCAGCTGTTAACCTGAAGAAGTAGTTAATTCTACGAAACTAGTTGGATGTAACATTCTATTGCCTTATATCTGCTTACATTGGCCTTTGTCTATGTATTGGCCTGTCCTGTTTTTATTTCATCCTGTGTGCTGTTTTGGACACTTGTGAGAGACTTTGTAAGACTGTTCTAACTTCCCTATTGAATCCACCAGTGCTGTGTAGACAGTGACGTCATTACACAGCGTCCCGTGACGGAGCGGCATCGTGGCACGCTGAGGGCACCCCAGCAAGCTGCGTTTTAACCTCTGTGCAGAGGATACACCTGCCGAGGTACAGGAGCAGCTTCATATCGGCCAGGAAGCAGGAGCGATTTCACCGAGCCCCAGTACCAGCTGCTGAACCTGGCTGCATGAAGGGAAATCCCCTTGGGAGTGAAAAGACTGACGTCCTGCCCCAGAATCAACTGAGCTGCAGCAGCAGAGGGAAGCAAGCACCCGATTCTACAGTTAACAGCTGCCGAGTGGTAAACAGTGTGATACACACTACATGCCTTTTACCAACTTTTTTCATGTACGCAGATATATTACCCCCTTTTTAATTCTATAATATATTGTTGAATTTGCTTCACTATTTGGCGTTGTGCGCTGTTTTCTTTTGTTTCCATTCTCTTAGTGTGTGTGGGGTGCTGAGCCACCCCTGCGTTTACAGCTGCAGACGCCATTATACCCAACACGGTTATGTGGCACTTATTATTTAATGTATAATTATCTCACTGTGGGAGTTGTGGTTTAATTTTTTATAAAAAAATTTTTATCACTAAATTGATGGTATAGTCACTGCACTGTATATATTTATACATTTAAACTTTATAGGTAGTTAGGTAGTAGCGCACAGTTTTGTTTTTTGTTTTTACCCCCTGCTCATGTACACTATTATTAAAATGTTTTTATTTAGTGTACGATCGCCTGTAACAGCCTTGCATGGAGATACAGAATCTCCATGCAAATGTTACAAGCGTCTTTTTTTTCTATCAGCTACCAGTAAAGGTTAAGAACGCTAGCAGAGGGAAAAAAAGCAACTCGTATGCTGTGGCTGTTTTGAGCTATTTTGAGCAGGTACGTTAAAAAATGGCCTCAAGGCCTTAGTGCATCCCGTCCCCGGCTTCACTTTTTAACGAACCTGTTTTTTGGCCAAATCAGAACGCAAAGCCATTGAGCTTAGTGCATTGCCCCCACAGAGTGCATTATATAGGGACATCCAGATGGTAGTGCTTTTGCTCCACCAGTTATTTTCCTAAAAATTTCAGATAACTAAAGTATTTTAAAATATGAAATATTTTTTATTATATAACAGTAAATAATGTTATGAAAAATACA
The DNA here is from genome assembly GCF_040206685.1 of Ascaphus truei. Classification (NCBI taxonomy): domain Eukaryota; kingdom Metazoa; phylum Chordata; class Amphibia; order Anura; family Ascaphidae; genus Ascaphus; species Ascaphus truei. The sequence goes on from NC_134486.1 coordinate 89,875,604, forward strand.
ATAATACAAATGTCTTCGCTCTTCTTCCAAATGCACAATCTTCTTTATTCAGCATCGTCTGTCTTTCTTGGCTTGGTTGGCTCTTGGACATTTTCACCTGTAAAGAGAGAATATTATACATTAATAATCATGCACAAATACAACATTGTGGTGTGTGAATTACATGTGTGGCACAATACACGTGTGTCTATATGTGCCATTGAATTTCAGCGCATGCATGTTTCTATGTGACCTATTTGAAACGCATATGCATTTCATTGAATTTCTGTGCATGCAAATTTCCATGGAACCTGGTTTAAATACAAATGCAAAACAGATGTATGAATTACATAACATTACCTGACAGTATCACTGGATGTATTTCCTGCATTAACATGGTGTGTATGTTCATCAGTCCCCCAAACCTGCAAAGCATGAATGACAATAAGAATTAAACAATGACTCCAATATGAATTTTTGCATTTATAAATGACTACAATAATAAAATTGTGATGTTGTTTTTAAAACAAACTACAATAGATGCATGAATTACTGTACAGTACTGTGCATTACCTGACAGTGTTACTGGATGCATTACCTGCATGAAAACAGTGTTGTAATCAGCCCTGCTTCAGGGGCCGAAGCCTTGTTGCATGAATACTTATAGAGAAAGTGCGCCCTCAATGAGCAGGAACACCGTCAGGCTTAGGGGCATACGTGCTATCCCGCCTCCATTTTTATGGGAGATGGATCACAGGTCACACCTCCTCTATGCTCTTGTAAGGAAGCAGGGCTTTCAAAACCCATCCTTACCTTCTCCAGAGGCCGCCGCTGCAGCTCCTCCTCCTCCACAGTGGTGTCCCCGCTGCGGGCTTGCTCTGTTTCGGTCTGCACTGACACACGCAGCTGCCATATTGCCAGGACGCGCGTGGGATGAGCTTACACTGTGCGCATCCCCGTTTATAATTTATTCACTTCACTGCCTGCCTGGCCACGCCCCCCGGCATTTGCTCCAGCCGCACTCCTGCCCTCCTACTTCACAGCTGATGTCTGGCAGTCATTTCAACTCGCACCTATCGCTATGCACTCCACAGCACACCTCTGCTCCACCTCCCTCTGTGATTGGCTCATTCACCTTTATTACCCCAGTTCTTTCCTGGAATCATTGCTCTGCATAGCCTCTACTAACCTTGCGTGGATCTCCTCTTGCTTGCTTTTGTGCTCCTCAGGTTTTGACCCGGCTTGGCTTATGACTCTTTCCCTGGCTCTCGAACTTGGCTTCCTCCTCACTACGCTGTTTCTCTCGTCCCTCGATCTCGACCTGAACCTCGACCTCCCGGACCTCTCTCATCCTTGACCCTCAGCTACGGCACCAACCACGTTTCTCCTTTTTCCGGATCCGACAAGTACCTATTACTATAGCTATGGTCTCCTGGCCTGGCTACGCCTATACCACACTCCAGACATGCTCCCTCTGCTGCGAGTGCGTGTTACTAAATGTCCCACCTCAGTAAAGGGATAGGTCTGGTCTGCGGGCAGCACTACCGTGACAGCTCTGGAGAAAAAGAGGGGCCACGGAGTCCCATCACCTGCCTTGTAGCCAATGATAGTTCCCCCTGATGGATCCAGAGAGCATCCAGGATAGGGCCTGCATGTTTTATTCCAACTTGTTATCTCCAGATCCCATTGATCCAGATGCCTGTAGGGTGGTATGGGTGGCGCTTTCCATGGTCAGCGAGGGCAATAGAGAGAGTATAGATAAACCTCTTACTCTAGCTGAGATCTCTGGTACCCTCCATCTCATGCCCTACGGTAAATCTCTGGGGCTGAACGGGCTAACCAAAGTTTTTCTGATCCTTCTGGGAGTCTCTAGGACCAGATTTCCAAAAGGTCCTTGAGGAAACTCGCAGGGCCAGTGAGAAGCACCTTTCTTGTAAATGGGCAGTGCTGACTATGCTACCCAAGAAGGGAGATCTCTGCCAAATAAAAAACTGGTCACTAGTCTAACTGCAATAAATGGACTATAAGATCATGGCTGAAGCCATCTCACTGAGGCTCAAGTCTGTGCTGGCAGAGATGATTCACTCTGACCAATCCTATATGATCCCAGACTGGACCATCTTTGATAATATCTTTCTGGTCTAGGATTTGCTGCATTATGTACACATAACTGGTCTGTCTCTCACCTTTCTCTTCCTAGACCAAGAGAAAGCATTTGTCAGAGTGGATCACAATACCTTATAACAACTCTGCATGCATACAATTTTGACCCACACTTCATGGGCTTTCTGAAAACACTGTATGCCTCTGTAAAGTGTTTTATTAAGATCAATTGGTCCCTTAACGCACCCTTGGCATTTGGTAAAGGAGTATAAATCCAGGTTTAGATTCTTACAAATGTGTCCTGATTGTATTTAATAATGGAGTTGAATAAATCTGCCCTGATTGTTTAGTACCCAATTCACAGATGGATTTTGGTGGGAGGGACAGATTTATTCTAAACAAGCCATGGATTTTCAGCAAATGGATTTGGGCTGGTTAGCCATCTCTACTGAAGAGCAGGGAAGTGGATTTGATGCTGATTCATCCATTCAAATATCACTTATAAATGATGAGGATGTTTCTGTGGTTGAGAAAAACTGTGATTTAAGTGGTGGTGGTGGCAGTGGCGCTAGTGACACATGTGGTACTGGTGGTGATTAATATGCTACAACTTCAGATGCACATTATGATTCAGTGATCATTGTTAAAGATTGTGAAAATACAGTTTCATCCACAAGTACAGTAAAGTGAAAACTCAAAGCAGTAATAACAACACTGCACATTCAATATTTAATAAATATAACCAAACATCACTATCATCAACATCATATACAGAGATGTTACTTTCCACCTCAGCAGCACCATCTTTAACACGTCATCATCACTAATACCATTGACCAGTCGTAGTTCTTGTTGCGATGATGACGTTGCTGACCCAGAGCCAACATCACCACTAGTACCACAATATTGAAGACCATGATTACTGTATATTCACAATGTTCAGAACCATCAGTTACATATTCCGTTGGCCATACTTTCAATGCAAGAGCTATTGTGTAGCATTTTTATCAATGTGTCAAGGATCAGACTACAGCTACAATACATGTATAGAAAAATATGGGGAATAAACCCCATATCTGATGCTCTAGAAATAATCAGGCACAAAAGATAAGCCACTGTATAAGTTTGTAAAGGCTATAATAACAATGGTACTGTATAAGACAAAGCTGATTGAAAATAATGAAGAAATTGTGCCCAATGCACGTGGAAACCATATAACAAGGTAGGGGGTGAATAAAACAGGGAAGGGAAACCATCCAGACCAGAGCGCTCCCTGGTAAGAGACGCCCGGTAAGGAAATGATCCACTGAGCATGCAACATCCAAATAGCACTGATGTCACACACACTCTTTGACAAATACACTGCATGATACGAAACGCATCAGAGTTTGTTTGGATCCATGTGTGTAACTGTGTTTCCCCCACCCAATGGGAGATTCTGCAATTACAGTGTGTGTGGTGCATGCTACCTCTTGGTAATCAGGAGGGCTGAGTCATCCGCCGATGGTTGTTGGGACACAGGACAGGTTTCTGGGGTACATGGTTCTCTAGCAGTGCAGTGTCTCCATCTGCCGCAGATAGAAATACTCCCTTTCCTTCCCCAGTAAGATCACACACCAGGCAGCAGGTTTAAGAAACAGGAACGGCTTTATTCTGGTCAATACAATGCAGTTACAGCAGGCCTCTGCCCTATGCAGTCTCTGGTGGTCTATCCAGCTATAGGATGGTCCCTGGACATCCACTACGGATTAAGGGCCCCCCGCATGTATACTTGCTCTTCCCTGCCCCTCTAGCAGAGGCAGAGGAAGGGTTCACACTCACTCTCCCCTGAGGGGAAGAGGAACAGAGAAGGACCAATGCTCAGGCACTCTGCTGTGTGACCTGCCTCTCTCAAGTGGGAAGAGGCACTCTGAATTTGGGCAGCAATCCCCCTTAAGTACAGCCAGGAGGAGGGCACCAGGTCTGACCCACGATTGGGTGTACTCAGGCATGGTTCCACCTCTTCCCCCTCTCACTCAAGGGTACTGCAGGGAGTGGGTAAAACCCATGATAAGTACTGGCAGGCCTGCTCTTACCAGGGCTTACTGCCAGTGAGGGCAGACTAGTAGCCAAGAACCAGTCCTGGCTACATGTGTTTTTTCCGATCTTGATTAAATTCGATTTTTTTCTAAGATTGTGTTTAGTGATTCACTCACAGGTTAGCAGTGCACCTCCCTCTCTCCCTTTTTACCTGTACAATACATGTAGCTTATGTCAAACAGGTGTGAAATGGGGTTGACAGGCTACCCATTTTTGCACCTGTTCATTAAGAGGTCAGACGACCCGCCACCACTATGCTAAGTGGTAGACAACCATAGATAGTCAGGGTACTGCAGAGCAGAGTTTTTCAGACAACACAGTGTAATTAACAAACACACACAATCCTTGTAAGATCCTACAGAGGGGCAATACTGTTACATGGTTGTAGGCTTCACACAAAACAGGTGATTAATTGAGTGCTTCCACACAGAGTGGTCACTAACAATAAAGTGATCAAAAGATATATAAGTGCAAATATACACAGTGAATAATAAATGTGACTGACAATTCAATGGCATACAAGCATATATGTATATACAAAGTGCAGATAATGTGCAGTGATAAAAAACTAATACAGTTACAACATCTTGCTCAAACCCACTGGTAGGGACTGTCTTCACTGGTCCCACAAACACTGTAATTCTCCTCACAATCCAGGGGGAGCAAAAGGAAAAAACAGAGAAAAAAATCTAAGTGCAGATGTAAATGTGAAAACTAAAAATCCTGCCAAACTTGGCTCATATTACATAGTACTGTACCTACTTACAGCGTGTAGGAAATAAAAGTGTGACTCCAAAACTGTGGCAAAATATGTACTTGGTGATGTCTCAAGAGAGATGTACCTCAATACAGGAGAGGGGATGCAGAAGAGAGAAATACTTCCATAGCACAGGTCAGTAAATAAAATATATTTTATGTTTAAAATAGTAGGAATCACACTTACAACAAATACAATATTTAAAAGGCAAATATCACATAAATGCTGACGTCATGAGTTAAGTCGCTCACAGCCTCTGTCTCCGATGTGACCACGCTGGTCTAGCGAACCCTCCCCAGCATGTAGCCTCCCTGCCGGTATCGATCCCAGGCTCCGCTACGTCACATCCGATCGAAGTCATGTCACATCCGGTTTCGGTTTACAGCTTTAGAAAGCATCTGTGAGTCCTTCTGCCAGCAGTTACCTCCCACTCAATGCATTTCGCCAGTAATTGGCTTCATCAAGAGTGTACCTCCCTCTCTAACAGAGTGGTATACAGTGGCGACCAATTTTATTCTTACTTGGCTAGCTTCGCGAATTTCAGAAGATCCCGGTGATGTGCGGTTTTGTGTCGTTTTCTCCCGGGGTATATAGCGTTATATTCGCGGCTGTGATTTAAGCATTTTATTCTGGCTGGCTGCAATACTGCAATACCGTGTAAAAACACATGGGGGCGTTTGCGAGCTGTTGTCTCTGAAGTCTAATACCTTCGCGGTTCAACCTGCAGTACACAGTCTGTGCGTGCGCAAGCAGTAATAGTAAAATTGCATATTTAATTTATTTTAAATTTCTGTACAGTACTGTACAGTACATGCTCGGACCATGTTGGGGTGAAGTGAGGGGGTTCCTAACATCTGGGGGGAAATGAATTTTAATTCAATTATGAGTACTGTCTTGTTGCCGTATTATTTTGGTGGGGCTGGCTGGGTACTTCTTTAGGGGGCTGACTATTACTGTACATTAAAACTTTTCTTTTTTTTTCCTCAGAAAAGAAAACGGCTAATGGGGGGATTTCGATGGATAATATTGTACTGTATGCTGATGTTTTCCGGCCGTACAGTATACTGTGTAATAAACCCGAATAAATAAAACTATGCATTTATTCTACATATTCAGTATCGTTTCATTATGTGTCTTCCACAGTATACTGTACAGTGGTATACAGTGCCTAACATCTATGGGCAAAAGGAATTTTATTTCTAGGTGCCCTAGAACAGAAGTTCCCATGCCAATTGCCCGTGAACTTGACCGCAGCCCTAAGTAGTTCCCACGTCAATTGCGCGAATATAATGTAAAATAACCCGTTCTGTGGGTCTGAGCGGGTTGAAATTTACCTGGTCCTCATGCGGGAGGACCCTTGCCATAGTGGCAAAATATCAGCCATGCACGACCCCCGGAACCGGTGGTACCAAAAGACAGTTTAAAAGCACATTACCAAAGTGGCTTTTTTTCTGCCATGCAAGTTTAGAAACCTAAACTTTAACATCAGCCTGACTCCGTTCTGTTGCCACGAGACGGTCGCAATTTGCCATGCAATCCTGCCGCAACTAGGACTACATGGTCACCGAATCTGAGCCCTCTAGGTCGAACAGAACTGGAGTTGTGGGTTCCAGGTTTCTGCTCATTCTGACTTAGCCGGTTCAAAGCTTTCTCCGCCATTGCGCTCAATGGTTGGACCCTCCTCGCCGGCATGACCCTTTCTCGCCGCCATTACTGCTCGGACCCTGTTGGGATCAAGTGAGGGGGTTCCTAACATCTAGGGGCAAAATGAATTTTATTTCTAGGTGCCCTAGAACAGGAGTTCCCACGCCAATTGTCCTAGTTCCCAAGCCAATTGCCGTAGTTCCTACGCCAATTGCGCGACCAGGCAGTAAAAAAACAGTGCAGCAAGCCTATACATTTGTTACACTGGCCAAGGAGCAAATGGAAACAATGTGAGGCAATTCAACATGTTTTCTTTTATTGGTGGAGTCAGTACAAAAACATTTATTTACAAATACTGTACAATGTTGAAACATTTAAAGTGCACAGCAATTCTAACCATCAACACACAATAATACATTCTGCAGACTTTATTAAATTCATCTGCCACAAAACATTTTTGGTGCATGGGGCACAGGGAGTTAAAGTGACTTGCTTTTTATGTACTGTATTTGGGGGTTGTCTTTGGGGGTTTATTCATCAAATTATTATGATGAACTGCCTTTTGAAATGACACTGCTGTTAACTATTTCAGCCACACACCTTCAGAGTTTTTAATCCCTCCCTAGCCAAGCGTCAATCGGCTGAGTCACCCTAGCCTACCATCCCCCTCTCTCCACTGGGTCGTTGATCTTCTGCATATTGCCATTGTGTTCTTAATCCGCCCATAGCCGAGCTACAAACACGCAGCACGCCTGCGTCTAATCACACCATCCCCCTCCCCAACCCTTAGAGGCCTGTTGTTTGAACGGTAATGCTTTGGAAAATCAATCCCCTCTCGAATTTGAAATGTAAATCTGATGTGCACAGCACTGTGAGAATTGAGAGTACACTGATACAGTATTTCATCAGGGTGTGAAAATATTTGTCAGTCACTATGGTTTACAGTCACATGTTTTTAATACAATACAGTACATTCTTTAATATCTTTAAAATAAAAATATATAAATCCTGATATAAATCCTGGTAAAATATTTTATAAATAAATAAATAAAATAATTCATTGGTGCACTGTAGGGGTGGCTGTCAATGATTATGATTCGCAGGAAAGTGAATAAATATGTATTTTATTTTATCAGGAACCAAAAAATACAAATATAAAAATAATCAGGAATAATATATACAGTAATTACGTCTTTATTAAGTTATTTTGGCAGCTTTAAATTGGATAACCATTTGGAAAACCTTTGTAAAACATGGGGAAACATGAGTAATGCACATTTATAAGAATATTATTTAATACTACAGTATACAGTATACAGTACAGTACTGTAATGTACTGTATAATATACTGTACAGTATATACTGTATAGTAAAATTATTTTTTCTTTAGTCTTTATCTTTTCCTCATTCTGTCTGCAGTACAGTAGTTCATTGAGAGAGGAGAGGTTTTGTGTACATCATTGCTGCTGTTTATATACTGTACATTTGACTGTACAAGCAGATTTGACTGGACAGAACGCCCCCATCCCCAGGCCACCGTTTTTCCTGGAACGACAAGAAAACCAAAAATTAGTGCAGTTACTGTACTGTATTATGGCAGAACTACTGTAGGTGGCTGGTGCAGCTTTCTCTGGAAAGAAAAAAAATGGGGCAGTTAGTAGGCAGTTACTGTAGTACTGTCAAACTAGTCTACTGTATACTGTACTGGAACTACTGTATACTCTGACTACTGTTAAATTCTATGTACTGTAACCTGATGGCTGGTGCTGCTCTCTCTGTAAAGAAAAAACTAACTACTGTATACTCTTACTATCTGGAAAGAAAAAATTTGTGCCATACTTACCGGTAACATACTGTACTTACATTACTACAGCACTGTACTACTTTCCTGATGCTTGCCCATTACGCGCGATGACAATGGGCAACACAGTGGCAATATGGTCTATATATTTATTGCAGCGTTCCACGGTGAGTACATCGTTCCAAAAACTAGGAATGCCTTTCAACAACTCTTCCTTTTTGGAGGGTTTCACCACTTTCCGGATATGGTACTTCAGCTGATGCCAGACCATTTCGATCGGATTGAAGTCTGGCGACCTGTCATTGGAAAGAAAGGACAATTGGTTTAAGAGCTAAAAACAGTGGGGAACAAAAATGGGACACGGTCTACTGCACTTACTCCGCTGGCGTCTTCACCCAGTTGATGTCGCGCTCAAGGATATGCGCCGTTGACGCAGTGTGCTTGGGATCGTTGTCCTGGTAGAAGCGGTGACCAATGGGGAAGTCGCGTGTGATGTATTGCACTGTCTCGGGCACAATGTTGTCTTGGAAGAAAGCTTTATTCATGATTCCTATGGCAAGAAAAGAAAAGTGCTCAAAAAACTGCACAATAGTACAGTACAGTGCATACGGTAAGGCAAAACTAGTCAAGTACAGTGCATTAGGCGACATTATATTTGATAAATTTTACCTTCAAAGATGACAATGCATCCCGGTCCACGCCTAGAGATGGCACCCCACACATGCAGCTTCACAGGGTGTTTTGGCCGCGGCTTCAAAGATAAGCGGCCTTTTTTGTGGAACGCAAATCGTGCAAATCTCTTCAGCGACACGGTAGACTCATCAGTGAAGATGCAATCCTGGAAAGTCTCCCCGCTGTCGATCCATGCCTGGGCCTGGAGCACTCTTTTGATTTTGTTTGCGTCCCGTATCATGGGGTACACACTGTAATGACAAGGAATAAAAAAAAAATTGTTGCACAGTGCAGTACAGTTTGCTAAACAACACTTTTACCTCCTGTACTGTCCAGTACTAACCTCACACGTCCATATTTCCATCCAATGCTGCGTCTCATCTTCTTTATGCTGCTCTCGGATACAGTCAGATTGTGCTTTTCCTGCAGAGTGTTTTTAACCCTTACTGCACTCCTCTCATCATTCTCCTCACTTATTTTGTCCACCAGAACAGTTGTCTCCCTACAATGTAAAGAAATTATATTGTTTTATTAATATGCAGCAATATAAAATGTATATAAATGTAATGTTGTAATATACATTAAATATAAATAGACAAAATATATATACTGTTGTACTATAAATATAAATAGACAAAATAAATATACTGTTGTAATATAAATATAAATATACAGTACATCCTATTCAGTATACTGTATACCGTTGTAAGATTAATTGAAATATACAAAAAATGTATACTGCTGTACTATAAATATAAATAAACAAAATATATATACTGTTGTACTATAAATATAAATAGACAAAATAAATATACTGTTGTAATATAAATATAAATATACAGTACATCCTATTCAGTAAATACCGTTGTAAGATTAATTGAAATATACAAAAAATGTATACTGCTGTACTATAAATATAAATAGACAAACTACTGTACAGTATGTTGTAATATAAATCAACAGAAATAACAACAGTATTACAGTAGATACAGAACTGTACTGTAGATGTACAGTACAGTTTTCTATTTTTTTTTTGTTAAGTTTTATAAATTTACTTATGCGTTAGTTACCCTTGGTGCCTTTTTCTGGTCTCTGTTTTTTCCTTGTGCATGATAGCTCACGGTGGTTAATGGCACAACGAGGCCAGAAGTAGCTAACCAGCATTGGATAGCAGCAATTTGGTGTCCGCTCCTGTACATCTCCTTAATTCGCATGCTGAGATCCTTTGAAATCTTTTTAACAGGCATTGCTGCGAGTAGAAAGAAATACAAACACAAGAATGTATATTCGATGTTTAGTCGATGTGTATTCTATGTGCAGTCAATCCACAAAATGGATGGTGTATTTATACGGTAATGACTCACACGCCCACTTTCAACACCTGTACCTGGCCGCCATGCATATAAGGTCACACACTTTGCATAGGCCACCACTCCAGGATCTTTATCTGAACTTGCCCTTGTCCAGATACTGTACTGCATTGTGCCACCTGCTTCAATGGAGCATCCCCGTTTCTATGGACGCAAGAACCCACTCACCTCTGCCGTGCCTGTCATGCTGAAAAAGCGAAAGGCGGTTGCCGTTTCCATGCCAAGGCAAAAGCGAAAAGCTAAGGGAAATAAAGAAAACCTTCTGCTGACCCCCAAAGTTTAAGGGTTTTCTTAGACGTAAGCCTCATTATGTGAAGAAGATATACGGTGATGTACTCTCGACGCAGAACGAATGGCAGCCAACCCATCGGACCTGCAGACCACTTCCTCCCATATGCTTCGACGACTCTGCTTTAGCTGTCCTGGAAATCTTCATCCCGTCTTCTCCACCCCCATCTTCTCCGGTTCCATCTGACGACGGGTCACTGTCTCCTTTGCGCTTAGACGACTCTGCTTCTCGCCCGGAAATCCAAAGGTCACCTTCTCCATCCCTCTTTGACGACGCTGCCGCTTCTCCTCTACCGGGTATCCACAGGTCACCTCCTCCACTCTCCATCAATGCCGCTTCTCTCCATGGAACTCCCATCTCATCCTCCGTTGCACCCATCCCCCCAGATGTCCACACGCCATGCACAAGGAGCAGCTCGTTGGACCGGTTGCTGAATGGGATAAGTGTGGATCTCCCCGGGAATTCTATTGTGCTGGCAAAGATAGATCTGCTTCTTGAGACCATGCTAAATGTGGAGCAACGGATGCTACAAATGGAGCAATGGATGGATCAACGGATGGAGAAGATAGAGACTGACATTGCGGGCATACATTATTTGCTTGGTGCTAATGCCCCTGTTTCCCCGACGCCGGAGCAGGAGGGTGACAGGGATGTTATGAATGGGACCTTCGACCCCCTTCCATCAACAAGCGCACCCCCTCCACCACAAGATGTAGTGTACATGTATGCCATTGAGGAGGACATGACAACCCCGCCAAGACCACGCCAGGAGAAAACACGGCGACTACGACCGGAGGAAAGCTTCCTCAAAGACATCCTACCATCACCCGTCGCCACAAGCACACCTGTTCCCAAAATACCTACACCCGCTCGCATCGAAACAGTGCCCGACATCACCCTGCGCGATCTGACAGCGGCGCTTAGGGAGAAGTATAGTGTGATGAGTGCTGGTGTACCCCACAAGTATGCCTTGATCTTTTTTAAGCACCATGTTCCCTACACGTTGTACTGCGAGTGGTTGTTCAAAGTGAACTACGATGGGAATCGCGTAAAAAAGGCCCTTCCTGCCATTTAAGGAAAAACATTGTGGAAGAATTGCGGCGATTTTATCCAGTTACAGATCCTGTAATGAAAGGCGTTCGAGACTGCATTAATGGCGTTTTGCGCCATGCAAAGAATCGGCCATGGATGGACAATGTGAAGGACTGTCAGTGAGACCATACTGTTGTGCTGAACTGTATTGTACTCTACATGTTTTGCCCTACAGTACCTGCTGTACTTAAACAAAGGAGATGTTGTTGTGTGTTTTTTTTCACAGGACATGCACAACTCCAGTCCCTGAGGGCCGCAAACAGGCACGGTTTTCAATGTTGCCCTGAAAACCTGCCCTGTTTGCTGCCCTCTAGGACTGAACTGGTGCAGGTCTGAATCACAGTGTTGTGCACCATCCCACTGTACTGTACTGTATACAGTACTGGGTTTCTTTAATAAAGGAGATGTTACTTAAAATGCTTCAACATTGTACAGTATTTGTAAATAAATGTTTTTGTACTGACCCCACCAATAAAAGACCATGTTGAATTGCCTCACATTGTTTCCATTTGCTCCATTGCCAGTGTAACAAATGTACAGGCTTGCTGCACTGTTTTTTTACTGCCTGGTCGCGCAATTGGCGTAGGAACTACGGCAATTGGCGTGGGAACTAGGACAATTGGCGTGGGAACTTCTGTTCTAGGGCACCTAGAAATAAAATTCATTTTGCCCCTAGATGTTAGGAACCCCCTCATTTGACCCCAACAGGGTCCCAGCAGTAATGGTGGCGAGAAAGGGTCATGCCGGCGAGGAGGGTCCTACCATTGAGCACAATGGCGGAGAAAGCTTTGAACTGGCTAAGTCAGACTGAGCAGAAACCTAGAACCCTCAACTCCGGTTCTGTTCGACCTAGAGGGCTCAGATTCGGTGACCATGTAGTCCTAGTTGCAGCAGGATTGCATGGCAAATTGCGACCCTCTCGTGGACACAGAACGGAGTCAGGGTGATGTTAAAGTTCAGGCTTCTGCCATTGACTTGCATGGCAGAAAAAAAGCCACTTTGGTAATGTGCTTTTAAACTGTCTTTTGGTACCTCCGGTTCCGGGGGTCGTGCAAGGCTGATATTTTGCCACTATGGCAAGTGTCCTCCCGCATGAGGACCAGGTAAATTTCAACCCGCTCAGACCCACAGAACGGGTTATGTTACATTATACTTACTGTATATACTGTACAGGATTTATATATTTTTATTTTAAAGATATTAAAGAATGTACTGTATTGTATTAAAAACATGTGACTGTAAACCATAGTGACTGACAAATATTTTCACACCCTGATGAAATACTGTATCAGTGTACTCTCAATTCTCACAGTGCTGTGCACATCAGATTTACATTTCAAATTCGAGAGGGGATTGATTTTCCAAAGCATTACCGTTCAAACAACAGGCCTCTAAGGGTTGGGAGGGGGATGGTGTGATTAGACGCAGGCGTGCTGCGTGTTTGTAGCTCGGCTATGGGCGGATTAAGAACACAATGGCAATATGCAGAAGATCAACGACCCAGTGGAGAGAGGGGGATGGTAGGCTAGGGTGACTCAGCCGATTGACGCTTGGCTAGGGAGGGATTAAAAACTCTGGAGGTGTGTGGCTGAAATAGTTAACAGCAGTGTCATTTCAAAAGGCAGTTCATCACAATAATTTGATGAATAAACCCCCAAAGACAACCCCCAAATACAGTACATAAAAAGCAAGTCACTTTAACTCCCTGTGCCCTATGCACCAAAAATGTTTTGTGGCAGAAGAATTTAATAAAGGCTGCAGTATGTATTATTGTGTGTTGATGGTTAGAATTGCTGTGCACTTTATATATTTCAACATTGTAAATAAATGTTTTTGTACTGACTCCACCAATAAAAGAACATGTTGATTTTCCAAAGCATTACCGTTCAAACAACAGGCCTCTAAGGGTTGGGGGAGGTGGATGGTGTGATTAGACGCAGGCGTACTGAGTGTTTGTACTGTAGCTCGGCTATGGGTGGATTAAGAACACAATGGCAATATGCTTGGCTAGGGAGGGATTAAAAACTCTGGAGGTGTGTGGCTGAAATAGATAACAGCACTGTCATTTCAAAAGGCAGTTCATCATAATAATTTGATGAATAAACCCCCAAAGACAACCCCCAAATACAGTACATAAAAAGCAAGTCACTTTAACTCCCTGTGCCCCATGCACCAAAAATATTTTGTGGCAGAAGAATATAATAAAGGCTGCAGAATGTATTATTGTGTGTTGATGGTTAGAATTGCTGTGCACTTTAAATGTTTCAACATTGTACAGTATTTGTAAATAAATGTTTTTGTACTGACTCCACCAATAAAAGAACATGTTGAATTGCCTCACATTGTTTCCATTTGCTCCTTTGCCAGTGTAACAAATGTACAGGCTTGCTGCAATGTTTTTTAACTGCCTGGTCGTGCAATTGGCGTAGGAACTACGGCAATTGGCGTGGGAACTAGGTCAATTGGCGTGGGAACTTCTGTTCTAGGGCACCTAGAAATAAAATTCATTTAGCCCCTAGATGTTAGGAACCCCCTCACTTGACCCCAACAGGGTCCGAGCAGTAATGGCGGCGAGAAAGGGTCACGCCGGCGAGGAGGGTCCTACCATTGAGCGTAATGGCGGAGAAAGCTTTGAACCGGCTAAGTCAGAATGAGCAGAAACCTGGAACCCACAACTCCGGTACTGTACGACCTAGAGGGCTCAGATTCGGTGACCATGTAGTCCTAATTGCGGCAGGATTGCATGGCAAATTGCGACCCTCTCGTGGCAACAGAACGGAGTCAGGGTGATGTTAAAATTTAGGTTTCTGCCATTAACTTGCATGGCAGAAAAAAAGCCACTTTGGTAATGTGCTTTTAAACTGTCTTTTGGTACCACCGGTTCCGGGGGTCGTGCAAGGCTGATATTTTGCCACTATGGCAAGGGTCCTCCCGCATGAGGACCAGGTAAATTTCAACCCGCTCAGACCCACAGAACGGGTTATTTTACATTATATTCGCGCAATTGGCGTGGGAACTACTTAGGGCCGCGGTCAATTTCACGTGCAGTTTACATGGGAACTTCTGTTCTAGGGCACCTAGGAATAAAATTATTTTTGCCCATAGATGTTAGGCACTGTATACCACTGTACAGTATACTGTGGAAGACACATAATGAAACGATAATTAATATGTAGAATAAATGCATAGTTTTATTTATTCGGGTTTATTACACAGTATACTGTACGGCCGGAAAACATCAGCATACAGTACAATATTATCCATTGAAATCCCCCCATTAGCCGTTTTCTTTTCTGAGGAAACAAAAAGAAAAGTTTTAATGTACAGTAATGGTCAGCCCCCTAAAGAAGTACCCAGCCAGCCCCACCAAAATAATACGGCAACAAGACAGTACTCACCATTGAATTTCCCATTCAGCTTGCGCCGGCGCCGGTCCACTGCCAGTCCAGCTTTCTTCATCATCCACGTCGATAGTTGGCAGCGGGACGTGTCCACCTGTAGACAGCAGGTGAGGCTGGAAATCGCTTAGGTACATGCAAGCTTCATCAAAACTGCACGCCAAATCCAGCTCAGCCTCAGGCTCAGGCTCATGGTTGTCACTGACAGTGGGACTGTCATTGGAAGCCGATGCTGGTGCATTGCTTGGCAGCGACTGTCGCTTCTTAGTTGGTTTTAACACGACCCTTTGCCTTTTGCTGCCTCCATGATCATAGATACGGGAAAAACCCGGTGATACACACCAATACCCTCCAACAAATTGGGGCTCAATACGGTGAAAACATGGGTCACTACATAACTTTTTCCTTACTGCACGCTTCCACGTATGAGGAGTTGGCGAAAATTTGTAAAAGTCATAGTTTTCAATAAAATACTGATAAATTTGAGCAACTGTTGCCATCTTATCCTCTGTTGCATTAATCGCGGCCCATATCAAATACGCGTAACTTCTGTCAGGTTTTTGGAAAGCAGGCTGCACTTGAACACTCATGGCGGGTGGGTCTCTGGAGAATAGTGTAACACAAACTGAAACTGGTCTTTGTCTTTCTTTAATATGAAAAGCCTAAATTGATACATTTTGGCAACTCTTCCTTCAGTCTCAAGGCCAAGGCCAAGTTATAATGGCACACTGTGATACAGTATCTTTTTTAAACGAAACACCTGCAAGCCGACACATTACTGATTCGGCGCATTACAATTCATGAATTTCTGCCATCTGGTCGGACACACGAAGCATTGCAGCCTATTTAAATCCGAACCATTATCAATAAACCCATCAACCGCGCGTCAGCCGGGCATGGCATGCTCCAGGTGAACAGCGTGGCATTCCAGGAACAAACCAGGTAAAAGCCGGTGATTTGTAAGAATAAAATCTGCCGCAACAGTATATACTGAAGGTAATCACTAATAAATAAAACAATAATAACCTATACAGCACTAGTATAATTCATATAGATAGAAACATAAAGTGTAAGGTTCCTAAAGTTAAAACAGGCCGGGGACCACCTCGGTCAGCCATCTGTGACTGGAAACAATGCTGCTCAACCCAGGGAGACTTCAAACCATGCCCTGGGCAATTGGATCTTGATCTGATGACGTACGAATACTCGGGAAATTAAGAAAAAGACACTGAGAGTGATTCTGATTCCTCATCTCAACTTTATTACGGAAAAACAATACTATTTATACAGGAAAATAAGGTGTTAGTTAGAGGTGTTAATTAGAGGCGTAACAATATTAGCATATTACTAAAATGATAGCCTAGCTGGGGATTTTCCATTTAGCCTTGTTTCTGTAAGCAAAACTTGCGGCCAAGCTGATTCAAAGAAAAACACAGTACTGGCATATGACCAGCAAAACAATTCTCCTTTAACTGAAAACAACTGGAGGTAATTTATTGACCATTTAATTCAGGGAAAAGTTCAAGCATAATGGTTAAGACAAAATAGAGGTCTGGCTTTTACTTTTAACCCTTTCATAAAGTATAAACAATAGTACATCAAAGGGAACATACATATAAGGTATAGATAATTCACAACGAGAGAAAGCAATTACAGTATATTCCAACAAATAACACAACAATGGTATAAATGTGTGACATAGAACATATCAAAATGATAGCAGCATGCTATCATGAGAATACTGCAATGATCTTCATATTTTTTCAGAAACATTTTGTTTCTCATACATGAGATGTTAATAATTTTGGATTACATGTTAGAGTTTGTATACACAGTCCTATCACCTAACTGATTAAAAATAACCAAAATTCTCCAAAGCATCTGCTTTCCAAGAAAGAAAATTGACAGTTTTAAAGATATATATCTAAATTACTAATACAGTACAAGTCTGATTTGTTTAGAAAAGCTACCAATCACATACAGTAGATTAAACACATTAAATATATCACCGCCATTAGTTCACTTTAGTCCTACGTTAGGTGATAGTGCACATTTCAAGAACAACAGCATCTCATAAAAATAATTACTTAAAACCTGGACTGCATAAATATGGCCATTAAAATGTCCACTCTTTATTCACATTAATATTATCCTAATCAATGCAGTTTTCACCCATTTCAAAAGACTTGTCATACTGTAGCTATTAAATGTAAGAAGAAAATAATTATCAGGTGAAACAGCAGCATCCACAATCATCATGTTGTACTGTCTCCACAATTCTGCATACCCGATTAACAAAGTCACTACAGTATGTCCGTGTTCTCCAAACAAATTATTTATTGAAGATCAACATTTTCAGGACCCAATGGTATTAAGGGCCTCATGCAGAGAGCAGCGCTATTTACAATCTCGCCATTTTCCGGCGAAAATCGCGCAAAAAACAGATGAAATAGGCGAGGCAGGAAAAAAGCGCCATTTTTTTTTTCTATTTGAAAATCTCGCCGCGCGGCTGGCGAGAAACTACATCTCGCCAGTCTGAAAAATATCCAAATTCAGAAAAGCGCGCTCGCCATCTAGCGGCTGTTTTTGGCGCGATTTTCTTCAATTTTCTCCGCCAACTAAAGTTGGCAAGAAGCAGGAGCTCGCCGGCTATAGGGAAAAAAAAAAATGCGCGATTTTTTTTTCTCCCTTTCAGCTGCGCGCATCTTCTCATTTACAATTCTCCACATGCAGTAATGCTAAAAATAGCGGATTTCGCCCATTTCTGCATATGGAGAATAAAACTCTCCATTAAAGCTACTTTTTCTTAAACTCTCCAATTTATTCTAGCGCTGCTCTCTGCATAGGCCCCTAAATTGGCTATATCAGCTATATGATGCACTTTACTGTTATGAAGACGTTGTAGTGCCTTACCTATTGTTTACATTCATTTCAAAAGTCACCCATTTAATTGTATCGACTTTTAGGCTGCCTTTACAAGTTCCAACAGAATGGTACATTTCTTCCAGTTATGTTCACTGTTTCTTTTGGTTCTGAGCATTATAGATTTTTAACAATGACTGACATTAAACTGACCAATTATTCTAATGATTAAAAAGTCTGCTGTCTGAAAACTGGGGTGCCCATATAAGTGGGGTAAGGCCCATAGATACTAAGCGGTGCTATGTCATAAGACACCTTCCGGCACTGAAAGACATTTGACTGTCCATTAAATGTGTCTTCCAGTGTCAGAAGTTGTCTTACATCATAGCACTGCTTAGTAAATATGGACCCTGTGTATAACCTTTTTCCCTGCACAATATCAGTATCTTGAAGACTTAAGGCAGTAATTTTAAAAAGTGACTCTGTCACAACTAATAGTATTTTACGTTAATTGTAATACAACATCCAAGAAAAGCTAAATTAATTTATCACATTACCACTTTCATATCACAGGAATCACGTATAAATGGAAAAAAATGCATCACAGATTACAATGTTTAACAGTTCAGATATTTGCTCAGTTTACACTTTGCTGTCCAGCAATTATAGAGATGCTTGACAGCATTACCATCATTATTTATTTTGCTATAAGCCAGATTTATAGAGATTTGTAGCACTCATAAGGCAAAGCATAAGAAACATTAATAGCTTTACTAATTATCTCACTACTTCAGAGATATAAATACCAATAAAAATGCCAAATAAAGTGAGCCTGTGAAAAAAATTTAAGAGATGTAAACCAAATAGCTGATTGATGATCCCATGGGTAATTCTTAGGCTCCAGTAGAAGGAAATGGGGGCTCCCTTTAGGTTTAAATTTTACTTATCTTCATGAAACCTTGCATAATACATGGAAAATAATTCCAATCATATCATGGCTGTATTTTGAAATTCAATTTTTACTGTGTATTATTCATAACAATGTTTATTAGTAATTACTCATTTTTTTTTTATAGATTTTCATGCTAGAAAATCAAGCAGTATCAAAAGTAAGAACATTTTCTTTTACTCGGTCATTATTTTTTGTTTGCACATTGGTAATACTGTAAAGAGCATCAATAATAATATTATCAAACAGACTCAAAGTAATTAAGTAATAATCCCCAAAGAACAGGGCATTACTGGAAATAATGCTCTGGCTGGAAGAGTTGAAGGCCAGAGGCAAAGCCGAGGGACTTTAACCCAGCCATGGCATTATTGGCCAGTAATGCCCTGTTCTGAGGGGATTATTACTATTATAGGCTAAATGTAGGCTTATTTAATAAAAAATAGACACTTTTGTATACAGTAGTTATATAGTTATATAGATTTGTATTAAAATAAAATGGTAAATATATTAAAGCACCTCTATATACACTTACACTGCAGCTATCTATATCCACACACTACCGCCCCCTCTGTGTACACACACACACTCTGTAGCTACTGTACATCCAAACTCTGCTGCTACACACAAACAACACAACAGCACCACACACACTGCAACTCTACACACACACACACACTGCTGCTACACACACACTGCTGCTACACACACACACACACACATACACACACTCTGAAGCTACATCCAAACTCTGCTGCTACACACATACAAACACACACACACACACACACACAACAGCACCACACACACTGCAATTCTGCACATACACACTGCTGCTACACACACACACACACACACACACACACAAACTGCAGAAACATACACACACACACAAACTGCAGCTACACACACACATACAAACTGCAGCTACACACACACACACACACACACTGTAGCTACAAATACACACACACACACACACACCAAACTGCAGCTACACACACATAAACTGCAGCTACACACACACACACACACACACACACACACACACTCACACACACAAACTGCAGCTACACACACACACACACACACACACACACACACACACACACACACACACACACACACACACACACACACACACACACACACACACACACACACACACACACACACACACACACACTGCAGACACACACACACACACACACACACACACACACACACACACACACACACACACACACACACACACACACACACACACACACACACACACACACACACACACACACACACACTGCAGCTACACACACACACACACACACACACACACACAAACTGCAGCTACACACACACACACACACACACACACACACACACACACACACACACACACACACACACACACACACACACTGCACCTACACAAACTGCAGCTACACACACATACAAAATGCAGCTACATACACATACAACACACAAACTGCACCTACACAAACTGGAGCTACACACACAAATTTGAGCTACACACACAAACTTGAGCTACACACACAAACTGGAGCTACACAAACTGCAGCTACACACACAAACTGCAGCTACACACACACACACACACACACACACACACACACAACACACACACACACACACACAAACTGCCGCTACACACACATGCAATACACAAACTGCAGCTACACACACACACAAACACAAACACACACACACATACACACACACACACACTAGACAGACACAAACTGCAGCTGCACACACACTGGAGACACACTTACTTTGCAGCTACAACCTCTCTCTCTCCCTCTTTAACTTAACTAAGTCTGTCAGCAATATTCACGGAGGAAGGGGGAGATTCAGAGCCTGCTGCTTCTTCCTGACCAATCCCCTGCCCTGTCTCAGAGCTGTTCCTTCCTCCTGACCAATCCCCTGTCCTGTCTCAGAGCTGTTCTGAAAGCTGATTGGCTGGAAATAAACACATTGGAAATAAACACATTGCAAGCTGCAAAAATTGCGGCATAACTGAATAAATAATGCCCGGAATTTTACTGCTTTAGCCTATAATTAAGTAATAATCCCCAGAGAACAGTGCATTAATGGCCCTGGCTGGAAGAGTTGAAGGCCCGAGGCGAAGCCGTTAAAATATAATTATCTACTGTATAAACTATGGTCTTAAGATTTTCCTCTTTTAATATTGCACACTTTTTTAAACATACAGTGTTAAGAGTATTTTCTTCAATTTCCAACATACAGCTCAACCCCATTATAGCGCGATCCGCTATAACGCGGAACGAATTGGAATGCGCCCTCTTCCTTCCTCTTCATATACGAAATGCATAGGAAGGAAGAGGGCACGTTCCAAGTCATTACCCATTGAGGTTTCATTTATTGCAATCATTGACTCTGTTTGGGACATTTTTGCCGGTAATCAGCAAAAGACGCAACACAACTGAAGCGACGGAGCCTTCTGATGATGTCATCAGTGTGTGCACGGAGAGCCGATACCCGGAACCAGTAAAGAGTTTTCTCTTCAAATCCACGACAGCAGCATCCTCACTACACAGTGATCGAGTGGAAGGACTGCAGAGACTGCTGCCAGAGAGAGAGAGGGGGGATCCGATCTGTTTGCCGGGCTGAATCAACGTGATCCAACACAGTTGCAGTCTGCTGTAGTGGTAATACGTCCATATACATGTCATGCTGATATATATTTTTCATTGATGTACGTGCAATACTCACCCGTTTAATCTATAAACACACTTTTTATATACTACATTGTAACAGGGGACTTACCCTGTTCAGAAAACTTGCCTCTAATCCAGCAGTGTGCTGGTTAATTGACCAGCACCTGGTTAATTAGAGGTGTTAGACAAAGCCTGCCTCTGAGACAGGAAGTGAGACTCCTTAGCACACCTGTGAGCTGAACAAGGAGACAGACGTCTTGAGCCTGCCAGAGGAGACTGCACGCTGCCAGCAAGACACAGGGGAAAGTACTTCTAAACCTGGAGAACAAAGAAGCCTTCCCCTACAAGAGACAGATAAGACTTTCCTTTCTAAGACTTTTTGTATATCTGCACATATCAAAATATATGTTTGGGGCTGGGAGACATGCTAATCTAAAGGGAGTTGTGGGCTGCATAGGTTTCACTAGAAATACTCCCAAGTGGAACAGAAGCTTTATTTGACACCTTATTTGCATACGTTTGGATGTATTCTTGTGTTAAAGAAACAGGCGCAAAAAAAGCTGTATTTAATTTCACCTTAAAACAGTCTCCATTGCATATCTCTGCACATGTCCTCTTACATATGGTGTCAGAAGTTGGGACTGAGGTGGCCCTTGTAGTTAAAAGGGGCCCCGGAGATTGCCTGTGAATTTTTTTTGGCTTTATGCCTACAAACAGCCTGAGCAACATAAACAAAGGATCTCATGCAGCAGAGACCAGAATTAAAGGGATACACATCCAGACAGGAAATCTACACTGCACTGAAGAAAGCCACAAAACCACAGATGGACTCTTTTCCCCAATCCCACGAGGAGAGAGAGATAGACTGCTGAAGTAGGTAAACCTTACTTGCCTATCACAATAAAGTGTAATATGGTCGTTGAAATAGGGGTTTTGCCTTCCAGCTATAGTCAGGGTTCAAGAAGTAAGTTAGCCCTTAAAAGGAATAGGCGTTTGTTGTTTTCAAACGTTTAGCTGAAGCAGTGAATACAGATGGTGACCCACGAACGGTACTGATTCTGCAAGTAAAGGCTGCCACACCGCATAGTCATATATGGCAAGGCTACAGAAAGCTCTATAACAGGGAGTAAAAGAAATAATGATATAATTTGGTGGACAACTGGGGTTGGAAACGAGGGAAAGTCAATGCGTGGGTGTCGTGTGAAGTGTTGATAGAAGAGATCACTGAGGACAGCGACAGACTGAAAAGGAGCTCCAATGGACACCGCTACCTGGGATAAATACGTGACAGAGAAACAATATGGATACCTCTGTGGATCCCTCCTGTAGCGCTCCTTACTTGTCTGCTCGGCTGTCCTGCTGGCAGTATTGCCGTGAAGATCCCGAATTCAGCTGCGTCTCTTCACATCCACAGCGCGGAGCTTCCGAGTGCCGGAAGTGCGTCAGAGCACCTCCGGTCCATCCGGTAAACACTCCCCTCCTCCGTGAGATCCACAAGGGAGAACTGATGAATGCCAACTCCCAAATAGCGCCCTCTAGGCCCCAGTGCGTCAGACCAATCGTGGAGCAATGCAGAGGTTGAAATGGATTGGAAAATAGACCGCTAAGTCCAAAAAAGGCACCGTCAGCTCACCAAATGGAAGGCTTAAAAAAGTTTAATGAAACTACATAAAAAAGAGAATGGGGACAAACAAAATACAATAACAAACACCTCCTACGCGTTTCAGGCTCTAAAAGCCCTTTCTCAAGGGGGATAGTGGGGACTGTGAGTTAATCTCATATATATAGCTCCTCCTGTAGCAGGAGGGGCTATATATATGAGATTAACTCACAGTCCCCACTATCCCCCTTGAGAAAGGGCTCTTAGAGCCTGAAACGCATAGGAGGTATTTGTTTTTGTATTTTGTGTGTCCCCATTCTCTTTTTTATGTAGTTTCATTAAACTTTTTTAAGCCTTCCATTTGGTGAGCTGACGGTGCCTTTTTTGGACTTAGCGGTCTATTTTCCAATCCATTTCTACCTCCACACTGCATAGGACTATCAGCTGTAAATGAAGTACATGCAGAAAAGTGTGAAAATTAATGCAAGACTGTGCTGAAGCAGCGGAATTTTCAGCAAACAAGTGCTGAGGGTAAAA
Organism: Ascaphus truei; assembly: GCF_040206685.1. NCBI lineage: Eukaryota > Metazoa > Chordata > Amphibia > Anura > Ascaphidae > Ascaphus > Ascaphus truei. The sequence goes on from NC_134486.1 coordinate 89,899,432, forward strand.
TTGCCCTACCGGGGAAAAAGGAATTGCTGAGCTGTGTAAAAGGTATCCCAAAGCCAATTGTTGAGTGTTGAGTCGCCCTGCCGGGAGTGAAAGAAATATTCCACTGCAAAGAATATATTTTTTTTTTCTGCAAGTAAAGTCTATCTATGTATCTTGGGAGTAAAACAGGCACCCAAAGTGTGAAGAGTGAATGCCATAATACCTAAAGATGAGACTGAAAATTACTGAACTCAAGCAGAAAACCAAATGCCTTTGCTGAAGCCAGAAAATGGGCAGCTAGCAAGCATTGTATTTAAAGAAATAGAACTCTGGGAATGTAAAATGGCGACCCAGCTGAAGTCAAATACAGACTCTGCAAAAATAGGGAAGAAAATTTGTTACTGGTGTAAAGAACCCCACCACATGGAGCAGTGTCCCTTCAGGCCTTATTCAGATGATGAGAGCGAATGCATGCACAGAAATGCTAATATTATAAAACTTACCCAAGGGAAGAAAAAGTCTACAGAGAGGCCTGTGAGAGCTATGACCTCTACAAGCAAAATATTCCTACCTGTAGGACTACAACCATTTGGGGTTCTAGAAAATACAGTGCCAACAGCTGCAATAGCGCCTCCTGGGGTCAGGAAGAAAAATACACCTGATAGCCCCAAAATGGAGGACAAGATGCAGTGTTCCTGTAATGAACCCTACCCCACGGAAGAGTGGCCCTTCCAGTCCGATGAGGAGGAAGATATCTCTTATGGGGAACCCAAACCGAGTCACACCCACAAAACACCCCAAGAATGGTGGGGGTGCCTGAACTCGGTACTAACCGAAAAGACCGCTCCCTATGATGACAAATATGATCGGCAGGAGAAAGAGCGGGAGCAGCGGATCACCGAATATTTCCGTCAGCTACTACAGTTGCAAGAAAAGCAGGGTGGATCCAGTGACGCTGCTAAAATTTCAAATGAAGATGGAGACCCCAGTATCCCTGAGGGGACGGTATCATCCAAAACAAAAAGGCAAAAAAAGAAAAGCGGTTCTTCACTTACCGTGGAAGGAACAGACACATCTGCAGATCTTGCGGAGGAAAAGGGGGTCAGAAATGCCCTGCAGCCTAGAGAAAATGGAGAAGTCGTCCCGCGGATGACCGAATATCCAGAGGCCCAAGGCAGAAGTCGTGTACCCCAAAGAAGTGTCTGTCTTGTGCTAATAGTGAGAAACCCTCAACCAACCATCCCAGGGAAGCGGAGCCGGAACCGGTGAGTGACAATCCCTTGACCAGCCCTGGGGATGCCCTGAAGGTTGTCAGGCGTGACTGTGATCTGCTCCGGGAACAATTGAAACTGAAGAAAGATGATTACGCAGAGCTACTGAAAAATAACGTGAAGCTACAAAAAGTTGTGCTCACAATGTACTCTTTGGCCAGGACAGAATTGGACGATCTCAAGACTGAGCTAGATACTGCAAACGCTACTATTACCGCCATGGATGAAAAGCAGAGCCAATCTGATAAAATGATGGCTAAGCTGAATCGGAAGTATGAGGAGGCACTGAAGGAGATGACAGTCTTTCAGCAAGAGGTTCACACTCTTCACATGGAGCTGAATGCCTCACAACAGGAGGTCAACAGTGTCCGAACAGAGGTGGACGTATCTCAGAAGGAGGTTCATACACTCCGCAGAGCACTGGATGCCTCACATCATGAGATCAACAGCTGCCGCACAGAACTGGAAGTCTCCAGAAAGGAACTTCACAGTCTCACTGAGGAGCTGGACATTTCAAAGAAAACTATCCTCCATCTTAACTTAGATCTCAAAGTCTCTCAGAAGGAGCTTCAGAACCTAAACCTGAAGATGGAAGTCTCACGCCAGGAGATACAGTAGCCCGCCTCCAAGCAGATGTGCAAAAATGGAAGGTGGACTGCAAGGAGGCCCTGAATAGTACAGAGACTGAAAAAGGAGAAAATTTAAGATTAAAAAAAGATAATTCGGAGTTGACAAACCACGTCAATGGAAAGAATGAAAAGCTGCATGAGCTTGAAAAATAAAGAAACGGTTGGAAGATGAAAAATTTGACGCAGAGCACCGACTGCAGAACCAACTGCAAGGTCTGCGTACACACCTCCAGAATGTGGAGGAGAGGCAGCGAACTCTGCAGGAAAAAAATCTGCAGGCTGCTAAGGAAATACAAGTGCTGCAGGAATGTCTGATTACCCAGTGCGTCTTCGCAAAGCAGCAGGATAAACTGAAGGCTACCCTGACCATCACCAAAGCATCGCTAGAGGCTAAGCTTAGAGGTCAGGTGACTCGGTACAAGAGGGAGCACAAAAAGGTCCAGAAACTGAGACGAGTATCTGCGGCCCAAGCGAAGAAGTTCACAGTGCTCCACAAAATAAAGAATAATAGGTGGAAGCAAGCTCAGAGAAAGCACAGGGAAGAAATAAAGACCCTGAAAGGAGAATGGCAGGAAACACTCAAGAAACAGAGTGAGACTCTGCAGCCCAGTAACTTACAGATGCCTCAAATACGGGAAAAGGTATTGTCTCTGTCCAAGCATCGGTATCCCACAGTAACTAAGGCCCGTGAGGACAAGGGTACAGTGAGAGCTGGGGATACTACTCACCTTCAAAACAAGATTACGAAGTTTGAGCCACCTAAGAACGTACTAGCCAAACCTGCAACCGCCCAACATGCAACAAACAGAGGTAGGAGTGCAGAATCAAAGCCAGAAGAATCCTTAGCTGAGGAAGCTGAAAAGATAGGACATTCTCTGGAAATGGAGCTGGAATCGCAACTCAATCCCAAAGAAGCTGAACTGGCAACTACATTGAATGGGAAAAGTGCAGGAAGACAGCTTCAAGAACTGAGGGCTCAAGTGGCTGTTCTTGGGCGCTCTTGTGATACTAGGAAATAGACATTTGGTGCTAAAGTGGAGCACATGGGAAGGATGGCGAGAGAGAGCGATTTGCATAGGCGCTCTGCGACTGTTGCCATACAGTCTGCCTACAAAAAGAGGAGTGCCCGACACAGGGGAAAGCTCAGGACCACGTGGTCAGTAGAAAGACTGTATTTGGGAAAAGTTCTCTTTGAGCGACTGAGGACTGCTGATCTCAAGCACCTTCTGGAGGAGACACTACTAAACTGGAGGAAGGGCTCCAATCCCAGCAGGACTGAGGGTTCTCCTCCATCCACTCTCATTCAAGTCACAGAGATATCTCGAATGAGAGTGCAAGGATGGGCTTTGGCCGTGGCAAGCCCGAGCTTCCCACAAAAAGGGGAGGTATGTAAAAGGGGACTTACCCTGTTCAGAAAACTTGCCTCTAATCCAGCAGTGTCCTGGTTAATTGACCAGCACCTGGCTGATTAGAGGTGTTAGAAAAAGCCTGCCTCGGAGACAGGAAGTGAGACTCCTTAGCACACCTGTGAGCTGAACAAGGAGACAGACGTCTTGAGCCTGCCAGAGGAGACTGCACGCTGCCAGCAAGACACAGGGGAAAGTACTTCTAAACCTGGAGAACAAAGAAGCCTTCCCCTACAAGAGACAGATAAGACTTTCCTTTCTAAGACTTTTTTGTGTATCTGCACATATCAAGATATATGTTTGGGGCTGGGAAACATGCTAATCTAAAGGGAGTTGTGGACTGCATAGGTTTCACTAGAAATACTCCCAAGTGGAACAGACGCTTTGTTTGACCCCTTTTTTGCATACGTTTGGATGATTTTCTTGTGTTAAAGAAACAGGCGCCATAAAAGTCTTATTTAATTTCACCTTAAAAAAGTCTCCATTGCATACCTCTGCACATGTCCTCTTACAGTCCCCTACAGAAACTAGGATAAAAGTTTGACTTTTTTGTAAGTGAAGTATGTCAAAACTCATCATTTTTTAAGATGATTGGCTCTTTCCTCACGTTTAGACTTTAGAAAATATATTTGCATACGTTTGGATGTTTTCTTGTGTTAAAGAAACAGGCGCAAAAAAAGCCGTATTTAATTTCACCTTAAAACAGTCTCCATTGCATACCTCTGCACATGTCCTCTTACATACACCATGAGGTTTTTTGAGCTGTTTCTCTTTTTGTTCTTGTATTAGTTATCGGTTTGTGGAGCCATCCCACGAGCACAGCAGCACCTACCTCCATACAACACGTGTTTTATTATTTACTTGTTCAATACCACAGCACTCAAGTTTTGAGTTTATACACTGTCAATCACTTTTGCACAGGTTTGGTTATAAATACTTTAGCACTTTATCACAATTTTTTCTGAGCGCAGATCACTTTTTTTCACTTACAGCACCCTGCATACACTCACAGCACACTGCACACACTCACAGCACACTGCACGCAGTCACAGCACACTGCACACACTGCATACACTCACAGCACACTGTGCACTGCACACACTCTGCACACACTCTACACACTCACAGCACACTGCACACACCACACTCACAACATACACAACACACACTCACAGCCCCCCCTTCCACCTCCCCCTCCCTACCTTTGGTGTTGTCTGCTGAGATCGGAGCAGGCTGGCGGTGGGGGGTTCTGAGCGGGGCTGGCATCGGAGCGGGGCTGGTGGGGGGGTGATTGGAGCGGGGCTGGTGGGGGGTTGATTTGAGCGGGGCTGGCGGGGGTGATTAGAGCGGGGCTGGTGGGGGGGGTGATCGGAGTGGGGCTTGCATAGGAGTGGGGCTGGCGGGGGGAGGTCAAAGCGGGGCTGGTGGGGGGAAGGGAGGCTGCTTATTGAAGTGCGAAGGGAATTACGGTGGCTGCTGGGGGAAGTGCGAGGGGAGTTACGGTGGCTGCTGGGGGAAGTGCGAGGGGAGTTACGTGGCTGCTTAGGGACGTGTAGGGCTACCGGCGCCTCACTCCACCTCTTCTTCCCTCCTCTCTCTTCCCCCCTCCCCCCAAAAGGGCACGCGGTGGCCATTTTTTTAAAAATTAGCACGACCCCGGTTATAGCGCGGTCGGATCGGGTGGCCCCAGAGGACTGCGCTATAATGGGGTTGAGCAGTATTTGGTAAGGCTGTGGGGATTCAAGCATTTATTTGTATTTACACGTCAATTTATAGCATGTATTTGTAATTACAGCCGTTTAATATTGTATAATTATACTGATTAGTTCTTATTCCCCAATTATGAACCCTTTATGTCTCTGAACAGAGGGAGTGTTAGACTCCCTGAATCTGGATCAACGGGACTACTTGCGGTTCCAAATAATCCAAACTGCTAGTTTTGATCTCTCTGCATCTTTCGAATGGGAAAGTGAATTTATAACCTTGTTTCCGTTTCCCACTCAGTTCAGAACTTGTGGGAAGGCACCCCTCTATATAAAAATGTGGTTCCCTTCAGCTATTTTGCATCTGCTGGGAAAGGAGGGATGATCTGCTAAGGCCGTAACATGTTTTGTGTTGCTGCTTGTTGAAGAACAATAAATAAATAAGCAAATACTGTATAGGGGTTCGTATTGAGAAAGAAAAAGAAAGCATAGGAAGAGGCAGAAAGAACAAGAAGAGAGACAGAAAAAAATCAAGATAAGGGCCACCAAGAAAAACATAGAGATAAACAAACAAAGAAAATAAGAGGAAGGGGGGAGCCAGAAACACACAGAGAAAGAACAAAAGCAAAATAGAGGAAAGGGGCAACAAATATAGAGAGATAGAAACCAGAGACAGCAAGGTCACCCGTGTGCTGGGTTATTGGGTATAGGTTGGCATTTTCAATAGTACAAATACAATCTGACTGTTCTCTACTCACTCACTACTACTATACAGTACAATTGAATCAGTTACAGTTAGATTTCCTGGGTTTTCACACAGATTCCAGCATTGGAACAGCATTTTCCTATTTAGTAATATACTGTATCTACTGTACAATACCAGTGAATCCGCTTCAATTGGAGAACACTCCTACCTTACTAATGTTGGATATACTAGGTTGGCATACAGATATACACATCTAATCACTGGCTACTGTATAGTAAGATTCTATGACAGAAATAATGTAGACGGTTACACATATTAAGCCATAACGTGTGACTAACCCTTGCTACAGTACATCTGTACGTTGGCATACAGATACTAGCATCTGACCACTCTACTACTGTACTATATCAGTGAATCATTTTAATTTATTTTGGTAACAATGCTAGATTATCTGTGTTGAGTATGCTGTTTGAGATACAGATACCAGAATCTTACTTTTCTCCACCATAAATATACCAGTTGTATGTTCGTTATACAGTACTAGGTTTGATTATAAATACTAGCAACTAACCACTCTTGTCTACTTCTATTCCAGCGACTAATTTTCCTTTGGTTAAAACACTATTAGGTTATCTGTGTTGGCTATATTAGTGTGGCTTATAGATACCAGCATCTGACCACTCTCTTCTATTAATATGCTAGTTGTTGATTTTGAGATGTACAATAATGTTAGATTACCTGTGTTTGAAACAGTATATTTGTATGGCATATATAGACCAGCACTATTCTCTGCTATCACTATATCAGTATATAATTTCAATCTGGGTACCATCGTTACGTTACCTGTGTTGGATACAGTATGCATTTATTTCAATTTTTTCTTACGCGCTACTCACCAATAAACTCAGTACTAGAGAGCATGTAGGAACTTAGGGCCTCATGCAGTAAGCGCCGCAAAAGTGCTATCGGCAAGTGTTCACTATCGGCATGATTTTGGCGATTTGCCTTTGCAGTATTCAGTAAGGGCCGAATCCCTGCCGAATCCCTGGCGAATCACTACGAAAGCAAAACGCCGATGAGCCGGTGATAAAAGAGCCTGGCTCCCGATAGCCTGGCGATAGGCTGTTTCTGCCGATATGTGTTTGCAGCAGAGAGAGATCCGCCACTCTCTCTGCGCAAACATCGGCAAAAAAAAAATCTTTCTAAACAACTTTTACTCATAGTGTACATGTGCAGGGGGTCTCCGGAGCTGAACCGCATTTGTTTCAGGTCCGGGGACCCCCTGCTTCCCGAGATACAGGCCCCTTTATGAGGTGCCGTTATCCCTCTGCATTTAAATGTCCAGATCACGTGACCGCAGAATGTAAACAAAGCAGAGGGATACCGGCACCCCATAAAGGGGCCAGTATCTCGGGAAGCAGGGGGTCCCTGGACCTAAAACCAAAGCGGTTCAGCTCCGGAGACCCTGTGCACATCTACACTATGAGTAAAACACAAATATAAATAAACAATCATTCCTTACCTTAGCGGCTATCTGCTATGGTAATTAAGCAGCATTAATGTATTTTTAATAATAGTGTGTGGGAGCAGGGGGTCCCCTGAGCTGAACCACATTGATTTGTGGCTCAGGGACCCCCTGCTTCCCGAGTTACAGGCCCCGGTATGGGGTATCGGGTGACAGTGTCGCCGCCATCTTTACGAAGCCCACGTCGCGTCTTGGATGCTATAAAGATGGCGGCGACACTGGCACCGATGCCCCAAACTGGGGCCTGTAACTCGGGAAGCAGGGGGTCCCTGAGCCACAAATCAATGTGGTTCAGCTCAGGGGACCCCCTGCTCCCGCACAATATTATTAAAATACATTAATTCTGCTTCATTACCATAGCGGATAGCCGCTAAAGCAATGAAGGGGTTAAGGCATAATAGCATGTTTATTGGGGACAATTGCCCCCAATAAACATTGCAATACACAACATACACCCCCTGTGCCCCCAACAACCCCTATACCCCCATTACATATATTACATTTTTGGGATGCACAGCAATGATACTAGAGGCCGGCGGGGGCCCTCTGGTGTTCCCCGCAGGCCTGCAGTACCAATTCTGTGGCCCCCCCAAAAAATCCAACAACACAAATACTTTACAATAAATACACCCCCCCTAAAACATACAATACAGTAATGGGCAAAATTACTATTATCCACAAATGGATAATAGTGCATTTGTCCATTTAAAATACATAAAGAACAATAAATACATTAAATACATATTGCACTCACCCTTGTCTGGCTGCCACGATGAAGGCCATCCTCATCTTCATCACCGTCCATGCCCCCTCCGATGCTGCAAAACAGAAACAAGAATAATACATCCAATGTAATGTCCCCTAACCCTTTAATCAACATAGCGGTTATTAACCGCTACAGTCATTAAGGGTTTAACCCACCCTCCCCCACCACTCAGGAGGCCTACATACCCTCCCCCACTAACCCCCACCACGTGAGGCCTAACCACCCTCACCCAATACCCAGCTGGGAGGCCTACCCACATACACTTGGGGCCAATATCCTCTCCCCCCATACCCGTGAGAAGCCCGAGGATACCACAGGTGGTCGCTAGAGGTCTCTCGAAGAACAAAAGGAACCAACCCTGTATGTAAAAAAATAAACCGAGCCTATACATTAAATACATCAATCCCCCCCCCCCCCAACACATACAGTACAATAATGTGCAAACTAACTATTATCCAGATAGGGATAATAGATTATTTGCCCATTATTAAACACATTAACTAGCATAATAAAATAAATAAAGTTCTACTGACCTCTTCAATAAGAAGCCCCCTCGTCAGCATAATCCGTGTCCTCCGTTGCCAACAAAATACATAGCCAATACATTGAAATTACATTCCGATATCAATTAACCCCTTAATCACCTTATCGGATAATAACCACAAAGGTAATTAAGGGGTTAAGCCACCCTGACCAGATACCCACCCTTCACCATTCATTTGTACAGTGGCTTCATCATGCAACTATATATATATACACTATATAGCCAATCAGAATTGGGATGTATTTCCCACGCTCTGATTGGCTACTGTACCATGTGAGGCCAGCCATCTTTCTTTTCATGACGTCATCTTAAAGGCAATTGTTGCACAGCCATTCTGATTGGCTGGCGTCATTGCCTTTAAATGACGTCATTGAAATTAATTTCCCCCCCCAAATCACATGGTTTTCCTGGCCCAATCAGGGCCATGGGAACCATATGATGAAAATGTGACGTCATAGGCCTATAAAAGCCTATGTCGTCTGATTCTGAAGGCAGACGCCGAGGAGGAAGGAGCTCTTACCGAAGAAAGAAGGCCAGAGCGTGGCCGAAGAAGAGAAGAAGACCCTGGAAGAGAGCGGAATATACAAGAAAGAAGAATACAGATGAAGATGGATTACAAATAGAAGACCCGTGGATTGTTTTTGTTTATTATTTTATTGTTTATTATTTTATCGTTTATTATTTTATGGGTTCCTGTGCGTGGATTGGTTCGAGAGTAAGCTGTTCAACGGGAGTCGGTGAGTGGGTCAAGTAATGGTAAGTGAACAAAAGAAATGTATTTTATTTAACTTGTTCATTTTTGTTTTTGTTTTTTACATGTGTTTTTTTTTGTTTTTTTAAGATCATTTCTTGCCACTGTATGTATGTATGTATGTATGTATAGGTAAGAAAAACCAGGGGAGCGTTGATACCTTTAAAAAGAAAAAAAGACAAACATAGTGCAAACTGTAGCAGATATGTTAAAGGAGCTCCCAAGCGGGCACCACAGACTAAGGGCAATGCCTAAATCAAAGTGTCACAGCAGGAACTATGCGGAGGAGATGAATCTTAAGAAAAGAGATGCACACGTGCAGTGTTCAGTAAAAACACAGTTTATCCAAAATGATAAAAGTGGAGGCTTACAGAATCCCAGTTGGAAAACAGCATTGACGTTGGTGATCTCAAGACCACATCACCGCGTCTCTGTGCCAGTAAACCGCCACGATACACTACAGCCTGGAGCCGTCTCATCACTTCCGGTCTTGGGGCCTGTAACTAAAAGCTAATATAAGATTTATTTACAGAAGTAATTTGTCAGTTGAACAAACGTGTTGACGCGTTTCACATTACAGTATGTACAGTTTGATAGGACTGTTCAAGTAAGACTGAAAGACATCAAAACGTCACTTCCGGTTGCACCGCCGGTAGGAAAACAGCTATGGGATTCTCCCTCTTGATCAATAGGTCACGCTCAACGCGTTTCGCCGTTCTAGCAGACGGCTTCGTCAGGAGTAGCAGTTACCTGTCCTGGGTGTCTTATTTATACCCATACTCCTATCAAAATCCCCTCCTCCTATAGGATAATTGATAGAACATCCCCAAAATTACGGGACAATTACATAAATGTGACCGCACACAGGGATATACAAATATATATATAAAACAATGATAAACATTTATTTATACAATCCCTAGTAAAATAGTTTAATAATACCAAAGCATATTTAAAAAACATATTAAAAATGATAATTCTAACTAGTCCTAGCAATAGTAATGAATTAAACACTGAAACATTTTAAAAAACACAAACTATCACACTCTCTAATAGTCATACTGAGCAGGCGATAGATGAATCTTAAAGAGACAAAGAAATTTGATTAGAAAACAACATAACATCAAATTCCAGTAAGCATATAAAAAAAAAATTCCAGTAAGCATATAAAAAATGAGGCATATTTTAAAGGACATCTTAACCATCTTAGACATAGATCGGACCATAAGCCTGAACCCCAGACAATAAAAAATGCTCCCAAAAATTATATAAAAAAGTGCCATCCCATCTAAATCATATAATAATACATAATAAAAATTAAAGAAAAAAACCAATTAAAGAAAAACACCAAGCTCAAAATCCACATTCAGGCCTTGTGGCACTAAGGTTTTGAGAGAAAAGATCCAAAAGCTCTCTCTTTTTTTTCAGTGCGACATTTCTGTCCCCACCTCTCCAGTGGGACAGAACATGTTCCAGCACTGTAAACCTTAGTCCTGAAGTGTAACCTTGGTGTGTGGTAATAAAGTGATTAGATAAAAAATGCGTTGAGACACCTCTACGCACATTACCAATGTGTTCCAGAATACGTGTTTTAACTGGCCTAGTGGTCTGGCCTACATATTGAAGCCCACATGGGCACTGTATTAGGTAAACCACGTATTCTGATCTACACGTAATGTGTTGTTTTATAAAAAACTTTTCATTAGTGATATTTGACTGGAATCCAAACTTATCATCCGATCTATATCTACAAGCCAGGCAAGTGGTACACCCAAAAAAAACTTTTATTTGGGGTAACCACCTATTATTCTCTTTAGAGACCTTTTGCAGAGCACTAGGTGCCAATGCGTTCTTTAATGAATTAGCTTTTTTAAAAATAACTGTCGGTCGTTCAGGTACTATTTCACCTAGGATGGGGTCACTTTGTACAATGTGCCAATGTTTGCGTATTATCTTAGTTATTTTTTCGGATTGTCTATTAAAGTTGGTAAGAAAAGAAAAGTCAAAATTCTTTTTAGTCTTAACTTTTTCTGTATTTTTTATAAGATCTTTCCTTTCTAGACATCCTACTTTTTCTACTGCATCCTGAATAACTTGTTCTTCATATTTCTTTTCCCTAAATCTTTCTTGCATAAATAAAGATTGTGTGTTGAAAACATCATTATTCGAACAATTCCTCTTAACCCTACGTATTTGACCATATGGTACATTTTGTAGCCATTTCGGGTGATGACAACTGGAAGGTGTGATATAGTTGTTTATATCGACGTCTTTGAAGAAGGTTTGAGTACTAATCTCTCCCTCTTCTATGAGCACAGTCAGGTATAGGAAATTAAACCCTTTCCCGACTGTACTCACAGTTAAATTTGAGGTTGAGTAAATTGTCATTAAGATAGTATATAAATCTTTTGAGACTTTCCTCATCCCCTCTCCAAATGAAAAATATATCGTCGATATATCACCGCCACAGGCACAAATCCACACCCAGCTCTGCAATAGACCAAATATGGTCTTCCTCCCATGAACCCATGAGAAGATTTGCATAGCTGGGTGCAAATTTTGTGCCCATGGCGGTACCACACTTCTGAAGGTAGTAAACTCCTTCAAACAGGAAATAGTTATGCTCTAAAATAAACCTTATCCCGTCTAGGATAAAGTTTGCTTGTTCAGGTGGCATATTCATATCCTTTGATAACGCTCTATCTATGGCATCATGTCCATCTTTGTGACTAATACACGTATATAACGAAGTTATATCGCATGTGGCAAGAAACCATCCTTCTTCCCACTTTTGGTTACTTATAACACGCAGAATGTCTGTAGTGTCTTTTAAATAAGACGGAAGTTCTTTCACATATTTCTGCAGATACGTGTCTATGTAGGCCGACAGATTTGACGTCAGGGAATCTATACCCGCTATTATGGGTCTTCCTGGAGGATTTACTAAACTCTAATGGAGTTTAGTGAGATAATAAAAGATGGGTCTAATCGGATGTTCTTTATACAGAAACTTGTATTCACTCTCATTTATGACTCCATCTTGTTTCCCCTTATCCAGCAGATTTTTTAGTTTGCATAGAAAGTCTGAGTCCCGGCGCTACAAATGTCCCAGATACCGTGATCCAAATGGAAAGTCCCAGATGAAAAATTCTCAGATGGATGGTACAGGATATTTTCACAGAGTCCCAGGGAGTTGATAAGTCCCTTTAACGATGTCCGCAGTGATTCTGGGGAAACATAAGAGATACACACCAATTGCGCAGTATGCCACTACTCCTGACCCCACTCTGAACCAACGGACAAAGAAACCCTTACAAGATAATATCTTGTGTGTTCGAGGGAGAGAATCTGTAACTGTGTCTCTGCTCTGTCTCGGTGTTTCACGGATCCCACGTGACCGGCAGCAGTGATCTCTTATTCCATGCAGCGACCAGCACTCACAGGGGACGTAAGCCAGGCATGTCATGCAGGAACAGAGGATTGACACAATGGTGTAATACGTTTACACTTTATTAAAAAACTTTAAAACACAAATCACCCACACTTACAGTAAATGGGGGATGACGATATAACTCACGGATGCCGTCCGCAACTTGTCTACAGCCTGATGCACACTAGGGAGCCTTCCTGAATGGCGTTCTCTGAAACTCCTAGTTGATGACGTCAGCGGCAGGGCGGTGCAGGTGCGCTCTCACAGCATCGGAACGACTATGGTGGCTGGACTGGCTCCTCCTAGGAGGAGCCTAGTGTTTGAGTGTTTTGTTACTATTGTGAGTCAATTGCACATTGTAGATTAGCGCTTGTTAAGGGTATTATTGTTGTTTGTATAGAAAGTCTGAGGTTGGATCCTTTTTTAAAGGTGTATAAGTATTTTTGTCACCTAAAATCCGATGTGCCTCAGATATATAGTCTTCCCTGTTAAGAATAGCCACTCCTCCTCCCTTATCAGCTTGTTTGATAACAATGCTTGTGTCTTTCTGCAGGATTTTGAGGGCATCTCTTTCATTTTTGCTCAGATTATTGTCAAATTTCTGATCAGAACTAACTAGCCTTTCAAAATCTTTCTGAACTAATTGCGTGAAAACATCTAAATTTTTACCTTTCATATGTTTCGGGTAAAAGGTAGAAGATGGTTTTAAACCTGAATGTATCACAATATGTGAATTTTCTTGTGATAGTGTCATATCTTTTTTAGGTTGAATAATGGCTTCTTTAAGATCTATTTTAGAGTTCTCACTGGTTCTGAGCTCGACCTCTTTTTGTCTAAAAAATCTTTTAATGGTTAGTTTCCTTAGAAATCTTTGTGCGTCCAGAAATAAGCCAAAGTTACTAGAGCCTACTGTGGGGGCGAATTTTAAACCTTTTGAAATAAGGGACTCTTCGGGCTTAGTTAGTACCCTAGAACTCAAATTAAATATGTTTTTACCTATTTCTTGGGTTTCTTTGGGTATTTCTTTCTGTCCCCTTCCCCGTTTTCGTCGGTTTTTTCCCTTTTCCTTTTTTCCAAGGAGTGATCTCTTCTCATCAGTGGGGCATACGAATTTATTCCCTGAAATGAAGTTGATCCCCCCTCCCCTAAAAAATCCTTCTTGTTATTAAACTTAAGGCCACCTTTCTGAAACATTTTGTCTCTTTGGGCTTCTCTTTGTTTTTTTCTATTGTATATACTGATTTCCCCCTCTGAGTCATAATCTATACTCATAGATCTTTTCGGGGTTAATTCTATGCTTACTTGTGTTTTGGCATATTTATTGCCCTGTTAGTGTGGGGTTCTATATGGTTTTGTCCTCCAATTTTCCCTTTCTGGATTTATCCTAGTCTTTTTGGGGTTATATTTTCTAGGCTTTTTCTTTCCCTTTGATGTGTCCTTTTTGGGTGAGGATTTTTTAGGGGTTGTTTTTAACTTTTGGATGGTTTTATCCACCATTTTAACACTACTAGGTTCAGTTTTCTCGAGTTTTCTAGGGGGCCCGTCTTTGTAATCCTCCTCATCTCTTAAAAATTTCTTTACTTTCTTTGTAATTGTCTCTTTCCATAGTTTATCTAATTTCTTTTGCAATTGGGCATCTTTCTCTTTAAAGAGAGTGGTCTGATCTAAAGTACCAATTCTCTCTTCAATTTCTTTCACCTCTATGTCAATCTGTGACACATGGTGCTTCTGTTGTTCTATAACTAAACCCATTAGGTCATTAGAACATTTCTCTAAAAGACCGTACCACTTATCAAGGAAGCTTTCATCTTCCAAATCCATGGACGGGTCCTTACTAATTCTAAGACCTCTTGGGACTCTCCAACTTAAAACATATTGCTCTAAAAATGTGTAGTCCCAAAATTTCTTAATATCTTTAGTTAACAACTTCTCCAATTTGTCAAATTCTGATGCAAGGATATTAGCTTCTCCTATAATAGGGGCTTTATCCAAATCTAATTTCAGAATACTTTTGAAGTCCACAGATCTAGTGTGTCTTCTAGAGAAAATATTTTGTCTTTTTTTCTTTTTAAAGGTATCAACGCTCCCCTGGTTTTTCTTACCTGTGTTTCGTGTGGACCTTGAAACAGTCCGTCCAAGGGTTTGAGTGTCTTTACTTTTTTTGTGTTTATTATTTGCACATTTTTCCATTAAGTGTTATATTTATTGTATTGCACTGTGTTTAGATATTGAGCGCCTTCTAGTGTGTTTCATATGTATGTATGTATGTCTAGATCGATATATACATACAGGGTAAGAAATTATGTGGTTTTAAAAGCTTGTTTTTCAGTTTTTAAAATGATTTTGGCTATGCTGCTATGCATAAATGTGTGTGTAATGTATTTTAAAATTAGATAGATGTAATTGTTGGTCTTGTATGGTGTACCTTAGGTCATGGTGAGGCTTGCTTTTGTATATTGTATTATTTTTGGTACTTATATTTTGTCTGATGGTAACTTGTTCTGTTTAACGATTGAAATAGTTCATTGTTTAATTGTTATGGATGGAATTTAAATTGTTTAGTGATTTGATTAATGAATGCTAATTGATTTATGGTGACTTGATTGGTTAAAATAGTATACTTGTTTGGATGTATTGGTATTTTGTTTGGAATATGTTATTGTTAACATTCATTGGCAGATGGTACATGGTGCATAGATTGTATCATCATGTATACAATGTAAATGGATGTTTTGATTGGCATTTGAGGCTTTTGATTGGCATTTGAGGCTTTTGATTGGAAGATGAGATTGGATTTTTTTTAGGAAATATGATTTTATTGTACTGTGTCTGTATGGAGAAGTGGTATTTGTAGTAGAGCATGTTTTTGAAAACCCTTCTACATTTATTTGTATATTGGTTCATCTTGTGTGTGTATATGTATGTATATATATATATATATATATATATATATATATATATATATATATATAGTTTAATGATGAAGCCACTGTACAAATGAATGGGTGAAGGGTGGGTATCGGGCCAGGGTGGCTTAACCCCTTAATTACCTTTGCGGTTATTATCCAATAAGGTGATTAAGGGGTTAATTGATATCTGAATGTAATTGCAATGTATTGGCTATGTATTTTTTTGGCAACGGAGGAAAGGATTTTACTGGCGACAGGGGCTTCTTATTGATGAGGTCAGTAGAACTTTATGTATTTAATTATGCTAGTTAATGTGTTTAATAATGGGCAAATAATCTATTATCCCTTTTCAGGATAATAGTTATTTTGCACATTATTGTACTGTATGTGTTGTGGGGGAGGGGGGGATTGATGTATGTAATGTATAGGTCAGGTTTATTTTTTTTACATACAGGGTTGGTTCCTTTGGTTCTGCGAGAGAACTCTGGAGACCACCTGCGGTATCCTCGGGCTTCTCACGGGTATCAGGCTGGCGGACCCACGGGGGACACCTGCGGGGAAGAACCGTTGGCCCCACATCTGTGGGGGCACCGTGATCCCGTAGTGACCACACGTGGGTCCCCAGACCCCCGTGGGAACCACCCGAGGCCTCTCAGACACCTGTGGGTCTGACCCAGAGCCCCCAGACATCTGCGGGCCTACCGTGGGGACTCAATTGTGGCCCACGGTGACCCGCGGAGACCACCTGGTGGGCCATGGTGCCTGGCGGGACCCACCAACAGGCCTCCAGAACCTGTGTTAAACATGTTGCTGGTAACCTGTAGGTCTGTGAAGTGACCTGTCAGGCCAACCGAGGACTCACGTGGGCCTGGGGTATGAACCCTGTATGGAAAAGAATAAATTATGTATTTATGGGGGGGCACAGGGGGTGGTTTATGTATTTAATAAATATAATGATGTTTATTGTGGGGCAGTGTATTGTTTTTATTGTGGGTACTGGGAGTGGGGGGGGGGTATTGGCCCAAAGGGTATGTGGGTAGGCCTCCCGGCTGGGTATTGGGTGAGGGTGGTTAGGCCTCACGGGGTGGGGGGGTTAGTGGGGGAGGGTATGTAGGCCTCCTGAGTGGTGGGTGAGGGTGGGTTAACCTCTTAATGACTGTAGCGGTTAATAACAGCTATGGTGATTAAGGGGTTAGGGGACATTTTATTGGATGTTTTTATTCTTGTTTCTGTTTTGCAGCATCAGAGGGGGCATGGACGGTGATGAAGATGAGGATGGCCTTCATCGTGGCAGCCGGACAAGGGTGAGTGCAATATGTAATTAATGTATTTATTGTTCTTTATGTATTTTAAATGGGCACATTCACTATTATCCATTTGTGGATAATAGTAATTGTGCCCATTACTGTATTGTATGTGTTAGGGGGGGGGGGGGTTATTTCTTTATAAGTATGTATGTGTTTTGACATAAATTGGGGGGGGGCACAGAATTGGTACTGCAGGCCTGCGGGTAACATCCGAGGGCCCCTGCCGGCTTATAGTATCATTGATGTGCATATATGTGTATGTTAGGGGGGTATAGGGGTTGTTGGGTTAATATATATATTCTTCCGAGGCAGGAAAATAATAATAATATTATTATAATATATATTTATTTATTTATTAATTTATATATATTTATTTACTTATTTAATGTGGGGCTGTTGTGTGTGTATTTTTTTATTGTGGGTAGCGGGGGTTGGTGAAGGGGGTATTTGGCCCCAACGGTGGTTTGTTTAGGGCTTGCGGTGGGTAGCGGGAGATCTTAACCCCTTCATGACCGTAGCGGTATTAATAGCTACGGTCGTGAAGGGGTTAAGTGCACCCGCAACCCTCCCCACAAGCCCTAAACAAGCAACAAGGGCCAAATACACCCTTCATCCACCCCCGCTACCCACAATAAACCTGGCACAGCGGGTTAACCCCTTCATTGCCTTAGCGGTTAGCCGCTAAGGTAATGAAGTGGCCTTTAAATGCATTTTTCCTGCCTCGGATGCATGCCGGGGGGCTCCAGTGCGGGTATCAGCTCTGAAGACCCCGGCATCAATCACATACAGGAAAAAGGCCTGATTTTTTCTAAGTGTCGACCTTGCCGATGCTTATACACCACCAGCCGGCCAACTTTAGTTGGCGGCCTGGATTGGCGTTAAAATCTCAATTCTAGAGTGCCGATCAGCAGTGAAAAGCTGATTGGGGCTACTAGAATACAGCCGATTTCAAAAAGTGCTGAAAAGTGGCTTATCGGCACTCGCATGCCGATAAGTTTTTATCGAGAACAAAAATTGCCGATTTTGGGCACTTTTCGGCGCTTACTGAATCGAGAAGGCATTTTTGGCGAGAAAATGTCGATAAAAGCCTTTTCGGCGCTTACTGCATGAGGCCCTTAGGGAGGACACCCACCCCCTCCCTGTAACTGGGACCTACCAACAGAAAATATATAGGGGAATGACGAGGACGACAAACAAAGGATAGAAAACATGAATGGGAGCAGGAAAACTATCTGACAGGGTATTAGGGTTTGTTTACAATGTTGTGTTTTAAAAGGAAGACTTTTAATTCCTTTCTGAATGGAAGTAAAGCTTCCTGATTTCTTAAAGCAGTAAGGAACTTCTTCCACAGTCTTGGGACGGTTCTTGGAAAAGCTTCCCCTACAGCTTTATTAACCTTAAACTGAGACTCAATCAATTGAGGGGCAATGGCAGATCTAAGGGCCCGATTGGGGGTATTACTTATTAGGCTGTTCTGATGGTATTTGGGAGAAAATCCATGCATAGTCTTAAATGTAAGGGTCAAGATCTTAAAATTAACCCTTTGCTCCACCGAAAGCCAGTGCACATCTTGTAATACTGGCATAATGTGGTATTTCTTTGCCGGGCCTACTATAAGATGGACAGTAGCGTTTTGCAGCAACTGCAGGGTTTGATATTATGTTTTTGGAAATCCAGCAGCAGAGAATTTGAAAAATCCAGTCTGGAGAGGATCAAGGCCTTTGCTTCTATCTGTAGATTGGATTTCAAGAGAAGCTGTGATGGCTGAGAGTCCCATCTTAAGTGTCACATTTAAAGTGTATGGCAGAGTTAATTTTGGAGTTATCATCCCTTGATGCTTTCTTTCTATCAAGGGTGCATTCTGAATATCTGGACTAACATTCTGATTTATTTCTTCAAACAGGTATGTGTCTGAGCTGAATTTCTGTATTTTATAAGGGGGGAATGGGAAGAGGGTGGATAAACCCTGCTGAGCTGGTGACTATTGAGGGAGAGACTAGGAGTGGTGCTATCTGGGATAGAGAGAGAAAAAAAGCTTTTTTATGCATCAATTCTGGGTTCAATATATCTAATCTATTGCTTCACAACGAGACCCTATAGGTATACCAGGGGTCTAATCCAATGACATATACTTGAACTTCACGATTGAACATACTTACCTCTGTCACCATTATCACATCATGATATCCTGATACTCTCAGTAGATACCTAAGTATTACACATTGGCAAACAGAGTTTTTCTTCAGTACCCAGTGAGAAATCCCACTCACCAGCTGTTGTTAAAATGCGCTATCATTTAGGTTTTAATTAGCATGTATTTTTTCTGTTTTCTGACTACTTAATAAAATTTTATTATTTTTGATTTATAGTGAGTGCATTAGAAGGGATTTCTGTTTTTCCTGTTTATGAGCTGAATTTCTACCATCAATTGCTACAGAATTTAAAATGTATTAATTGGTATGTGTCTGAGCTGAATTTCTACCATTAATTGCTACAGCATTTAAAATTTATTAATTGGTATGTGCCTGAGCTGAATTTCTACCATCAATTGCTACAGAATTTAAAATGTAATCAGTACTGTATGTCTGTGAGAGTTGATTAGGCAAACCCCTCCCTTAATTGTTAGTCAATTGGCTGTGTTTTAGAGTATTTAAGACCATCCATTTAGGCTGTGAAGCCATTTGGCTGTGTCCCATCTTAAGTGTCACCTTTAAAGTGTATGGCAGAGTTAATTTGGAGTTGAAATTTGATTTGCAGATTTGAGAAAGATCTGGACTCTGCACAGCAACTTTGCAACTATGAGAAATTAATGTTCTAAACACTGTGATTCTTTGTACTCTTT
The DNA here is from genome assembly GCF_040206685.1 of Ascaphus truei. NCBI lineage: Eukaryota > Metazoa > Chordata > Amphibia > Anura > Ascaphidae > Ascaphus > Ascaphus truei. The sequence goes on from NC_134486.1 coordinate 89,919,200, forward strand.
CTATCCTACGGTACCTGGGAAGTCTCTCCTCCTACATCTCACTATACCCTCCCTTTGGCTTTTTCTGTTAAGTGTTTCTTCACTCCTTTGTGAATGTCTCTGTTCTCTTAAACTTCCCCACTGCACCATTGTATATACACCTGTCTCCCAACAACTTCTTTACCCCTCATTAAAAAACACCCACACAAATTCTTTATTCACACCTGCCTGATGCCAGACATACATACCTGATTTCACCCATGCCTCCCTGCAATCTCTTCTCCTGTAAAGTGTGTTAACCCTCTCATTTTAATACTGACTAAACTTAAAACTTGCCCCACAAATCAAGCATCCCAATAGGCTGCACTCATGGTTGCTGTCCCACACTCAGTCACTCCTACCACATTTTGTGACCAAGCACTGCCATCTACAGCACTTGTTCCCTCACCTGCTGTCTCTGTAAATTCCCCATCAAACCTCTTAGATTGTAATCTCTTCGGGGCAGGGATTTCCTTTCCTATTATCTGATTTTGTTGCACTTATTGTATTATTATAATTCCCTGTACTGTGTTCCTTGTGAAGCGCTGAGTACACTTTTGGTGCTATATAAATAAAGACATACAATACATACAATACAAGCTCTTTCATTTGTCTCTGCTGATAGATTTGGAAGTAACATTTTTTCACAATGGATGCAATACCAGGCTTACCAATTATGTTTTTGTCAATAATAGCTTCAAGGCTTCTTACCTTCTCTTTCCATGCGATTGTTGATTTCTAGATCATTGAAGGCGTTACTCATCGTATCTATCTTTGCTTTAGAGCCTATAAGGAGCAGCTGTCACGGGAGACTCCTGTGGCAGGTAGGATCTCGGTGGCCGGAACAGCACGAGCGTAGTAGGGGTCACGAGCAGGGGTCCGAGGCAGGCGGCAGGTAGCGAAGTCAGGTAACAAGCAGGGGTCCGAGGCAGGCGGCAGGTAGCGAAGTCAGGAAACAAGCAGAGGTCCGAGGCAGGCGGCAGGTAGCGAAGTCAGGTAACAAGCAGAGGTCGGCAACGAGGAGACTGGAACAGGACAGGCGGGGCAGGACAGGGACTGAGAACAAGGAGCAGGGACTGAGACCAGGGAGCAGGAACAAACAGGGACAAGCCAGATTACTAGCAAGGGCTTTTACTGTGAACAGACTTCTATGGTACAGGTACAGAAAACAGATCAGGAAATCAGAAGCATGTGCATTAGGAATCTGACTTCAAGCAAAGGCAAAAACAACTGACAGGAAGCAAGCTATAAGGACAGAGACAGGAGCAACAAGAAGACAGACAGACAGACAGAGGAACCCAGAGCCAACAGAAGGCAGCAGCACACCCAGTGGACAAGGAAGCTATGGCTAGGCAGGAGGTCTAGGCGACCCTGACATTACTCCCCCCTCTCGAGAGCGTTCTCCAGACGATCCTCCAGGCTCTTCCCGGAGGCCTTGATGAAAAGTTGACTCAAGGTGACCCACCTCTGGTGGTTTGTCAGCGGGCAGAGGGTACTCCACAGGTACATTGTGTGCTGCAAGGAACCTCCGAATCTGTGCGTTCAACCCAAATGCAGGGGCAGAGACATCAGAAACGTGGGCATCAAAGACGGGTGCAGCCTTTCTACATGAGTCAGTGGGGACACAGAGTTCACTCTTCGTGGTCTCTTTTTGTGACCAATATATCTCTTTTAGTTTTGGAATCTGGAACTTCCCAATGGATACGTTCAACTCCATTGCAGAGGCATGGACATCAGGAATGTGGGCATCAAGGACGGGTGCAGACTTTTCACATGGGTAAGTGGGAACATAGAATTCATGCTCCATGGTCTCCTTTTGTGACTGCCATTTTGTGGTATCACCTAAAATCTCATTAAGACCAGCTATTTGATTTTTCAGCTCTTGAAGCCGTCCTTCTGCACTTCTTTTCCCACTCAATGCAGTTGTCAGTTCGGCTTCTTTGGAGTTGAGTCGCGACTCCATATCTCCCAGCTGACTCAGAGTAAAGCTTAAATCTACTTCATTTCTGATCTGCAGCTGCCGGTACTCCTCCCGGGCATTGTCCAGCTCCAGCTGCAGCCGGACCTTATCACGGGCTGTGTGGTCCAATAATTTGCAGGCATCGGCCATTTTGACCTCATAGCGCTGTGTCAGGCCAGCCACTTGACAGACGGACACCTTCTCTCTCTCCTCCTTTTTGGCAAGCTGTGTCTTGAGCTCAGCGATCTGCGCCTGTAGCGCTGTGAGTTGCTGAGATGTGTGTTCAGCTGCTAGCTTTAGCTCTTCCTCCAGCGAGGCTCTGGTTATGCTCAGTGTGGCCTTCAGCTCCTCATGCTGTTCTTTGGGGACACACTGGGTACTCAAATAATCTTGCAGTATCTTTATTTTGTAGGCAGTCTGGAAACTTTCTTCCTGCAGAACTCGCTGCTTTTCTTCAGCATTCACCCATTTCTCCTTGGTGTCCTGCAGATGTGTACGCAGTTCTCGCAGCTGACTCTGCAGCATATTTTCTGCCTGTGTGCGCCGCTCCAGAGGGACACGTTCTTCTTGCAGCACTCTCTCTGCATTCTGCAGTGCTGTCTGCACATCTAACTTTTCCTGGGCCAACTGTTTCTTCTCCTCTCCTAATTTATGGAGTTTCTTATCAATGACTTGGACATAGAGATTCTTGCACTCTTGGGTTACAGTTTCAAAACTGATATTTAACCCTTCGAAGATTTCTCTCAATGAACATAGTTCTGTGTTGAAGTGGCAACTCTTCTCCTTAGAGGCTTCCAGCTCTGTAGTAAGCCTGTGAACCTCTTTCTGAGATGCTTCCAGTGCTGCGTCAACTTGAGCCATGAAAGTCTGGTACTGGGCAGAATCAGCGTAGGCCTTCTCCAGCTTACTTGACAAGATCAACCTGTCATTCTCCAACTGATATTTTTCTTTTTCCCAGTCACCCTCTGCTTTTTCCAGCGCTAATTGCATCCTTGACTTTTCTTCTATCAATAGTCTGTTCTCCTCTTCTGATTCATGGAGTCTTTTATCTCCTTCACTGGCTTGGACAGAGAAGTTCTTACTCATTTGGTTTATAGTTTCAAACCTACTATTTAACTCTTCGGAGGCGTCTCTCATCGAACGTATCTCTGTTTTCAAGTAGCATCTCTCCTCCTGATCGACTTCCATCTCTTTTTTGAAGTAACAAATGTCCTCCTGGGAGACTTTAAGCTCTGTATTTAGCCTGTCAATCTCCTTCATAGAACTTTCCAGGAATTCGTTACTTTTAGAAGCGAGGCGCCGATTTTCAGCAGCATCAGCATATGCCTTCTCCAGCTCACCTGACATGACATCCAGGTCACTCTCCACCTGGTGCTTTTCTTTTTCCTGGAGAACACACTTAGCAATTGCTGAGGATAAACAGCTCTGTAGTGAAGAATTAGTTTCTTGCTCCTTATCTAAATGTCCATAAAGAAAATCAATCGCTTTCTGTGCAGCTTGAAGCGTCTGAGTAGGGGCATCTTTCTTCTCTTCCACTATTCTTGGGATACGTCTGTGAGTTGCCTTAAGCTGCAGCATATCTCTTTCATCAAATGCAGACTCTGAGGTTAAATTTTCATTCTTAATTCCTTCTGCAACTTCCACAGTAATGCCTCCCTTCTTTTTCTTCTTCTTCTTCCTTGCTTTGAGAAGTTCTGAAGAATCAGTGGTACTGTGTTCACATTTACTGCTCAAGACTGTTTGAGTTTGAGCCATCATTTCAGACATGGGGAAACCACACTTCCCAAGAAACCAGTAAAGAAGAAATGTGTTTAAAACAGAAGCATTAGAATGACCAACAGGAATATTAGACACAAGATAGGAGAGCTGACCTTTTGAGACTTTATCATCAGTCACAGAGATTTATAAATGCAAGGAAAAAAACATAGACAGAGAAACCTGTAGTTATATCTGAATCTTTAGGCATCAGGCGTAGGGATATCATATAGACAAAGAAAACCTGCAGTTGAATCTGAAACTTTAGATATCAGGCATAGAAATATCATAGACAGCAGGAAACTAATACAGAGAAAGCTTGTAGTTAGATCTGAAACTTTTGACATCAGACATAGGAATATCAGACAGAGAACCCTGCAGTCAAATCTGAAACCTTTGATATCAGGCGTAGGGATATCATATGTTGCAGAGAAACAAACTTTAGGGGAACTTGCAGGTAAACCTGAAACATTAGAACCAATCATATGAAAAACTACAGATTGCAAGAAAAAATCACAGTATGCAGTAACAAAATAATGGAAGCACTCTTGTCTTTTGAAATGGGAACCCTGTGAACAACAGTGGTCCAACCAGTGAATAGACAGAACCTTGCAGTTAAATCTGAAACTTTAGACATCAGACATAGGAATATCAGACAGAGAACCCTGCAGTCAAATCTGAAACCTTTGATATCAGGCATAGGGATATCATATGTTGCAGAGAAACAAACTTTAGGGGAACTTGCAGGTAAACCTGAAACCTTAGAACCAATCATATGAAAAACTATAGATGCAAGAAAATCAAAGCATGCAGCAACAAAATAATGGGAGCACTTTTGTCTTTTGAAATGAGGACCCTGTGAACAGCAGTGGTCCAACCAGGGAAAGCAGTAAATAAGGTAACCGTCTTAAATAGAAATGTGAGTCTGAAAATCTGCAGTGGCCCACCCACAATGCAGAGACAATTCTTGTCCAGGTAATGAAAGTCTGAAAATGGCAAAAACAGGTACTGCAGGGAGGGTTTTTTTTTTGTAAAAGGGAATTCTTCTCAGGGAGAAAGTGGCACAAAAAACCCTGCAGAAACCTTTGCAGCAACAAAACCTTCAGGATCCTAACTGGGATTTCAAAAAACAAAAACAAAAAAGTACTTATCTTCCTCCAAGCAGATGGGGTCTGCTGAAGCAGGAAGGCAGAGAATCTGTTCCAGCGAGATCCAGAAGTGGCCTTTGCTTTCTGTCATGGGAGACTCCTGTGGCGGGTAGGATCTCTGTGGCCAGAACAGCAAGAGCATAGTAGGGGTCACAAGCAGAGGTCCGAGGCAGGTGGCAGGTAGCGAAGTCAGGTAACAAGCAGGGGTCCGAGGCAGGCGGCAGGTAGCGAAGTCAGGAAACAAGCAGAGGTCCGAGGCAGGCGGCAGGTAGCGAAGTCAGGTAACACGCAGAGGTCAGCAACGAGGAGACTGGAACAGGACAGGCGGGGCAGGACAGGGACTGAGAACAGGGAGCAGGGACTGAGACCAGGGAGCAGGAACAAACAGGGACAAGCCAGATTACTAGCAAGGGCTTTTACTGTGAACAGACTTCTATGGTACAGGTACAGAAAACAGATCAGGATATCAGAAGCATGTGCATTAGGAATCTGACTTCAAGCAAAGGCAAAAACAACAGACAGGAAGCAAGCTATAAGGACAGAGACAGGAGCAACAAGAAGACAGACAGACAGAGGAACCCAGAGCCAACAGAAGGCAGCAGCACACCCAGTGGACAAGGAAGCTATGGCTAGGCAGGAGGTCTAGGTGACCCTGACAGCAGCTCAGATTTAGAGGCATTACGTTGGAGACAATTCAATGCCATCCAATTAGAGATGTCACTAAGGCAATTATCCAGACTGTTCTCATAATGATAGGATGATTGAAGATATCCAACATCAATTGGATAGCATCCAAGTACTGAAGGAACTTAATTTGTTATCAATGAATAATGTCCCCAGGACTTTAACATATATATTGAATTGAACCAGGAATATGGCAGAGCCCTGAAGGATGCCACAAATCAGTGGGATTGTGTTTGAAGAATTCTCTTTGAGGGTGATTTTCCGACTAAGGTCACTAAGAAAGGACCAAAATCCGTCCACCCTTTACCTCTCAACCCAACATTCGATTTAAGTTTGGTCAGCAAAATAGTGGGATCGATTGTGTTGAAAGCTGAGCTTGGGTCGAGAAGGATCAGAGCACCGGGCCCCCCTTTGTCAATTGTGTTGATCAGTAAGTCAGTGACATCTATCAGGGTTGTATCAGTGATGCAATTTTTTTTTTAAAAATCCAGATTGGTGGGAGCCCAACAGAAAAAATCAGGTTAGGCGGTTCACTAACTATTTTAGGGCTAGCGTTTCAATGATTTTAGCTAAAAGTTTAATATTAGAAACCGGTCGTTGGTTATCCGAATTCAGTGTATCGAGGAAGGGTTTCCTTAATAGAGGTGAAATAAATGCTTCCTTTAGTGAGGCTGCAAAAGTTTCTTGGATGGCGGTGCAGCTGCCTTTGAAAAAATTCGTGGGACCAAACTTGCAATATGCTGGGTACAAAAAGTTTAATGGCACATAAAAAAACAGCAACAGACAAACTCTGACGCGTTTCAGCCGCAAAGGGCCTTTGTCAGCTGAAACGCGTCAGAGTTTGTCTGTTGCTGTTTTTTATGTGCCATTAAACTTTTTGTACCCAGCATATTGCAAGTTTTTCCCACTAATTTTTTCAAAGGCAGCTGCACCGCCATCCAAGAAACTTTTGCATTGAATACCACCCCGGTAGGAGCACGCCCCACAGCACTTGGATCTCCAGAGACTTGTGAGTTTCCTTTTTTCCTTTTTTCACTGTACCCATGGCCTGTGACATCCATACAAAATATACCCTATATAGAGGTTAGTGGGAGTCCACAAAGAGTGGCTTCAAGGGTTATTAGTGATAAGGATATACAAATACAAAGCTATGTGTTTTTTGGAATTACTTCATTGTTTGCATTGCATGGACGTTTCCTGTGAGCATTGCATAGGAGCATTGTCTCCTATTCCTTCACCTTTAGTGAGGCTGGTAAAATGCCTTAAGACAATGATAGATTTTGAATTTCATGAATGAAAGGGGCCAGATCTAACACCGCTTCATTTAATAGCCAGGCGAACAAGGCTCCCCTAGACAGCAAAATGGTTTGATCCCTTTGTGTGTGATAAGGAGCTCATCCATAGTGATAGATTGGAAGATATGCCACCTATTTTTAGTTAGATCAACTGTGTAAATATCAGGTTTGTGAATTGACAAATGTGTGGTTGATATGTAATTCTTCATTTTTGTGACTATGGAGCTGAAAGCCTGTGGTGGAATTTCTACAGGACTTGAGGTTTTGTTTAAACAGGCCCTCTCAAGTAAATAAATCTCCCTGTATCTCAGGAAACAGGGTGTCCCCAGATCTCAAATCAACACGGTTCTGCTCAGGAGACCCCCTGCTCATACACTAGTATTAAAATGTATATTAAAACAGCTGCTACCCACAATAAAAATTAAAAACACAACAACACTAATACCTACCTCCTCTATCCCCACATGATTGATACCAGAGGCCGCGTGTGTTCGGGGGATATTTAGGTGGTCCCCGCACGTGTCCAGGGCTCCACAGGTGGTCCCTGTGGGGGTCTGTGGGCCTTTAGGTGGTCCCCATGGGTGTCTAGGGGTCCTCAGGTGGTCCCCACGGGTGTCTGAGGGCCCTCAGGAGGTCTCTGTGGGTCCCCGCTGGCCTGTGGTACCAATTCTGTGGCCAATTTTTTTTTGCAATACATTGAAATAAATATACCCCCTCCCCTTCCAACACATACAGTACTGTGATGGGCAAAATCACTACTATCCAGATATGGAAAATATTGTAGATCTGTTTCCCCTTAAAAAACAAACATAGCCAGCAAGCATAAATAAATTAAATAAAACTTTCTACTTACTCCTGCCATCATGAAGTGTGTCCTCATCAGCATACTTCAGGTCCATGCCCACCGTTGTCAGAAAGAATACAAGAAAAAATACAATTTAATGGCCCTTAACTTCTTAATCACCTTAGCGGTTAATAACCATTATAGTAATTAAGGGGTTAACCTACCCTCCCCCGCAACCTACCTGGGAGGCCTAACCACCCACCCCGGGCCCACTATACTCACCCTCTACACAATGATTGGCATAGTGGTTCATCATACCCATATAATATGGGCATGATAAGAACTATAGCCGTCAGTGGTCACCCTAATAAAAAATCAAGAAGGCCAAAAATACACAATGATAAAAGATATACACAAGCACCTAAACATCCAATTCAAGAAATAAAAGCACTTGCCAGCCAATTAAATAAATAAATAAAAACACTAGCCATCATTTACATAAATACTGTAAATGCATTAGACAACCAATTAAATCAATAAAAGCAGTAGCCTACCAATTAAATAAATAAAAGAACTAACCAACAAAGCAATTGAATAAATAAAAGCACTAACCAACAAAACAATTAATTAATTTAAACCAGTATCCAACAAAACAAATAATGAATTGAAAATGCTAATCAATCCTAAAATATACTAAAAACAAGCCATCCAAATTCAAAACAATTGAATCTAAATAATAACAACAAATAGAAAAAAATTACAATTAATTCAAAACATGCATTTGCCAAAAAATGCATTGGCTATCACTGTATTTATCTGTACCCTAAAGGAGCACAGATTAATACATTATCAGTCAATGGGTAATCACAAACATAAAAATAAATACAATGAAAAAACCTGAAAAAAAGACATTTATATGCATTCAATTATTTTCTTACCTTAGAAGTCTTCACCCTCCGAATTCCATTATTTCTGCAGTCTCTCATACCGCAACATCATCACCCGCAATCCAACGCCATCCACCTTGATGATCAGCATCAGGTAAAAAAAAATCTTATTTCTTTCATCTTCTATCACCGTCTTCATTCTTCATCTGTCATTATTTGAATTTTTTCTTTAATCTTCTATCTTCATCTGTCAATCCAAAACCCAATGGTAAATCCAGAACAGGATGTTCTCTCGTCAGCTTCCGTATGTAAAATGAAGCGTCTAGGCCTTATAAAGGGCCTGTGAGATAACATTTTATGGTCAGAAGGTACAGCTCCAATCTGATTGGACGCTGTATCATGTGTCCGCCACTTTTTTTTTGTTAAGGATGTGACGTCATCTCCAAGGACAAAAACAACAAAAATAGACCAACGCCTGAAAAATATAAGTTCCTTGAAATACCAGAACAATATATATATATATATACAGTATATATTAAACTCTGACCAAATAGTCCAGTCCTGAATGTTCAATTTGGGTGCAGAGGGATCTTGAATAATGTCTCACAATATGTGGAAGCAAACACAAAAAGCAATCATAGTGCAACATTGCTAAATGAATGAACTAACATCACAGAGGACTTAAAAGAATGAAAAACTAAATGAACTTGACAAAAACATATAAACAAACTATACATATGTAGCCCCGGTAAGTAATGGGGGCTATATATCTTTCTTCTACTGGTGTAAATCCTGCTAATAGCAGGCCGCCAGTAGTTATCATGGTTTTTCTTTGCTTCAAGCCCTGCCGTGATTGATAGAGGTAGGCACCTGACTGTGTGGGAAGGCATAGACACAGGGGAGGGCCTGCTGACATCATGAGGGGTGGGGCTGACTAAACTTAGTTGCAGTTCCTGTCTGTGTGCAGTCGGTTAGTGTTGGAGTGCCTGACTGGACAGTCAGAGCAGTAAGTTAGCTAGGTTCCTGTGGAGTAGGGCCTAGTAGCAATACGTGGAACAGTGCCCTTCATCCTGCTTAGGGGGTGAGGGAAGAGCTAGCCCCACCCTGAGCACCCTGGGCTGGGGGTGGAGGCAGGGAGCAAAGAGCCCCAGACAGCCCATCCTGAGGGTCCACTTCTGGAGGGAAAGGAGAAGGAAGAAAAGCCTGTACACTGTGTATAAAGTGTTGCTGTGTGCTGCTGCTGCTGTGTGCTGCTACTGATCTGCTGTGAGTACAATAAAGACCATTGCTGCTTTTATAAAGAGACTGTGTATGTGAGATTGGAATCTCTCGCCCTGGGACCAGGGCTTTCTCTGGGAAGATTCCAACCTATCCCCTAGGTTTCGCCAGAGAATGGAGGCGCTGCACCACAATCACTAAAGAATGGAGGCATATACCCCAGAAGCCTGGCCCTGTTATTCCCCACACCAACGCGGGAGACTCAGGCCCTCCTGTTCCAAGCAGGTATGCACCACCATACACATGTAGCCAGCCCGCAATACACCTTAGAGGCACGATCTGTGTCTGGGGGGGGGGCATGGGCTACATTTGGAGGCGCTGCTGAGATCCCAAACAGGACAGGCTTTCAGCAAGGCAGAGCGGGAAGAGTGATGTGCATGTAATACCAGGGGTAGTCAGGGGAGCGTAGATTCTCGCACAGTATGCCCTGGGTGCCCTAAGAGGGTGTTGTAAGATGGGTGTATGGCTATTGCTGTCCTAGTCCCTTGAGGCAGATAGTGTGAGGCAACTGGGGGGGGTATCCTGTTAACTAGTCCAGGGACCATGGCCCAGGGCCCGCACTATGAGTGGCAAAAAGTAGGAGATGCCCCTACTTAGGGAGATGCACGGTACACTAGCCAGCACCCACATAAAACACACCACAGAGTACTTGTAGGAACCGTCAGCCAGTGCGGTGCACAGAGAAGGAGTTCTGCCTAGCCTGGGGTATGCCACATCATACTAGTGGGTAAAGCACAGAGAGATAGCATGCAGAGAGCATCAGAGAGTGTCAGTGAGTATATTCAGTGTCTAGGAACGAGTTTTGCACTAGACACTGAGAATAGCGGTGATATACATTTGGTGGGCTCATCAAAGATGGCGGCCGTCACTACATGTGCTCCGCGGAGCAAGAAAGAGTCCAAAATGGCGACAGCAGCGCCATCCATGGCCCAGCAGTTAGCAGCCGATTTAAAATGGCGATTCCCGCCAATCCTGGAGCGCGCACGTGAATCGTGCAAAGAGACTGTGAGAGAAATGTGGAGGGAGATGTGCAGGAGTTTGGCGCCAAACCCAGATCCCTTGGAAAAGGAGCGGAGCGGCGCGACAGCCCAAAGCCCACCCACCTGTGCTGTGACTGGCCAACAAACAAGGCCATGTCACACTAAAAGAAGAAGTGCCCCTCCTCTTGTTTCCACCAGAGGGAGGGGGCACAAGGAGAGCCAATCAGGAGCGTTCTCCCCAGCAAAGGGAGGGACAGGAAGTGAGAGCGAGGAACTTCACTTTTGCCTGACTGTTGAAGAGCAAGGAGCTGAAACACTGAACTGTTCCACCCCTGAACTAAAAATGTCAGAGCTAAGCATGACCACGTTCCAGTTCCCAGGAGGCTTCCTGGTAGTGGAACTCAATGGCCAAGAGTACCTCCAGTCCCTGTGCATACACTGCAGGACACCCGGATCGGCCCCAAGCACGAAGGCACGATGCCCTCAATGTGGCACGTTCTACTTGTGGCCTACTGAACCGTGGCCCATGATCAAGACCCCTCGGGGTGCCTCTCCGGGAACACTAACGGAGATGGCGTAGATGACCGACGAGGCTGCCCTAGTTCCCTGCACCCCTGCCGAGGTGGGAACCAAGGTCCAGCCAACTACAGAGCAGAGCGGAGATCCGGCAGAGAAGAGCGCGACCGCAGTGGAGGTACCGGAGCGGGCCCGTTTCGTACCACTACCCACTGGCGGTGCCGCAAAAGACCCAGGTGACTCCCTAGCGGAGGATCCGACCAAGTCGTCTTCGGAGGAAGAAGATGGCGTCTCATCGGTGGCGATGCGCCTACCGGCGAACCACCCCAGCTGTAACAAAGATGGCAGTCCACTTACCGGAGAGAGGGAGCAGACGAGTCCGGACACCTCCCGACGGCACGCGCTGGTGCGGCCTGAGGCCCGTAGAAGTCCCACGGCCGTGGTGACTCCCAGTGCAGCGGAGACGGCGTCGGAGGCGGATCCAGAGGAACCCGAGTACATCAGCCTGCAGCGGAGAGGTATGGAGACTCCACCACCCCCTTACTCCCGCCAGGCGAAGACGGAACCTGCAGAGGATGAGAAGGAGAGGCGTGCGGCCTACTTACAAGTCCGCGGACCCGATGATCCACCACCGCCCCTTCCGGTCCTCGACGCACTTCCGGTGCGTGACCACGGAGCGGATGGGGATTCCACGGGCGGCCATGATGACATCACTTCCGGGTCCGACTGGAAGAGAGGCCCAGGGCCGTTGTTCTCCCCGCGGAGAGCAGCTATGGCCGCTGTCATGGCCACCCTGCCTAGCCAAGGTCCTTCCAGAGGATCGCAGGGCTCAGCAGAGAGGGCAAGCAAGAAACTGCCCACTGGTCACGGGATTACCCGCTTGCTGGACATGGAACTGGACATTGCCCCAGCCCCAGTCCCTAGCGCCCTTGCCCCGGCCACTGCCCCTGCCCCGTCACGAGTATTACCACCGGGACCTAGCGGGGATAAGTTAAGGAAATATCCCAAGTACTCCAAGGACTTGCGGGATTGGGAGTTAAGCGATGAGGGATCTGATGGGGAGATACCGTATGCAAATGTAATTCGTATACCTAATGATGTACCATTTTCTCCTGTATCTAGAGGGAGGGCCCAAGGGTCCCATACTACTACTGAGGTCGAGACTGTAAGCACAGTGGTCCACAAGATGAACCCTACAGGGTACTTCAACGCCAAAGGGAGAAGAGATTGCTCGCACTCTACAGAGGCGGGTACGTCCGGTGTCTAATCACAGGTGGAGTCGGAGGTAGATACTGGTAGCCCCTTATCAGAGTACGAGCACCATGACAAGTGGTGGGCACACCTGTTCACTGGGTACCACGCAGGTTTGGACCGCACCAGGTTCCTGTTGATCAGGAACAACATAGTTGATCATTGGTGGACGGTAGGTGCCTATACTCCTCAGGAGGAGGCGGATGAATTAGAACACCGGTACCAGGAGATAGAGCAGAAGATTATTCTGCCTAAGGGGCCTGGTATTCTGTATGACGATATTGCTCCTGTAGAACCAGAGTTTTGGGTACTGCCAAGCAGGGCGGGCCCTAAAAAACTGACCAAGTTGAGCCGGGCAGACAGAGCCATAGTGTTCAGGTATAGGCAGTCCCAAGGGTATGAGTATCCTTATGTGTCTGAACCCATAATGAGATAAATTGAAGAGAACCGAGACAGTTGGCTTAGGGAGGCCGTGCAAGAATACTTAAGGACAAAGTTTGGTAAGGCGGGTTACCACAATGAGGATCGAATCAGTGAGGTGGTCCGGGTCTGGAGTATAGGACGGTGCATATACATGCACAGTGTAATCTACCGGCCAGAATCTGGGTCGGTACAGCCCTACTATATAACTGTAACTGACCATAATGGGAGAAAGGTGAGGAAGCCTGACCCAAAGCACTATTACTAGTTGGTTCTCCTCATTGGGAGTACCCGGCTACTGTTATTGTTACGCCATCTGGTGAATGGCTTGCTATGTCCTAACATGCAATGTGTTGTTTTCCCAGATGTTCATCTGCAGGATGTTGCTGCTAAATTAAGGTCCAAGTGGGGACCATTGGATTCCACCAAAGGGAGAGTGTAGCCCCGGTAAGTAATGGGGGCTATATATCTTTCTTCTACTGGTGTAAGTCCTGCTAATAGTAGGTCGCCAGTAGATATCATGGGTTTTCCCTGCTTCAAGCCCTGCCGTGATTGGTAGAGGTAGGCACCTGACTCTGTGTGGGAAGGCATAGACACAGGGGAGGGCCTGCTGACATCATGAGGGGTGGGGCTGACTAAACTAAGTTGCAGTTCCTGTCTGTGTGCAGTCAGTTAGTGTTGGAGTGCCTGACTGGACAGTCAGAGCAGTAAGTTAGCTAGGTTCCTGTGGAGTAGGGCCTAGTAGCAATAGGTGGACCAGTGCCCTTCACCCTGCTTAGGGGGTGAGGGAAGAGCTAGCCCCACCCTGAGCGCCCAGGGCTGGGGGTGGAGGCAGGGAGCAAAGAGCCCCAGACAGCCCATCCTGAGGGTGCACTTCTGGAGGAAAAGGAGAAGGAGGAAAAGCCTGTACACTGTGTCTAAAGTGTTGCTGTGTGCTGCTGCTGCTGTGTGCTGCTACTGATCTGCTGTGAGTACAATAAAGACCATTGCTGCTTTTATAAAGAGACTGTGTATGTGAGATTGGAATCTCTCGCCCTGGGACCAGGGCTTTCTCTGGGAAGATTCCAACCTATCCCCTAGGTTTCGCCAGAGAATGGAGGCGCTGCACCACAACCACTAAAGAATGGAGGCATATACCCCAGAAGCCTGGCCCTGTTATTCCCCACACCAACGTGGGAGACTCAGGCCCCCCTGTTCCAAGCAGGTATGCACCACCATACACATGTAGCCAGCCCTCAATACACCTTAGAGGCACGATCTGTGTCGGGGGGGAGGAACATGGGCTACACATAGAACAACGAACACAGAATAGCTCAAAATGTTAGTACTATTTAATAAAATATATAAATAAAAGACAAACAATTGGCAAATTGGCAAAGAAACACAGGCTATGGAGCTCTCATCCAGTGGGTGTAAAATTGGACTCCTACTCACGACAGGGCAGATGACAAATCAGCAAAGTAAACACAGCAAGGTGAACACCGAGTGACTCCCTCTGTGTCAGGCTGGAAGAAGACTCTGTGGTGTGCTCCCAGAATCAGGGCTCCGTCGCCACGCTCACCTCCGCTCCGAGCTCAGACCCGCTGGTCTCGTCGCACTAGGATGATGTCACTGGCAGAAGTGCTGACAATGCAAGTCCTCCAAGCCGCCCGCACTCGCAGCGATATAGCTGAGTGGTCCCCTGATCACATTCTATGATGTTATAATTATAAGAAAATCTTTACATAAAAATATCATCATGAAAATCTTTATTCTATAAAGATATTTCTACGAACTCGGGGGGGAGTCAAAAGATCAACCAACCAAAAAAACCCCAAGGTCAAAATCTATATTTAGACCATAAGGGGACAGGGTTTTTAATTCTTATATCCAATATGTTTGCCGTTTACTGATCCCATTCAACTTGTCACCACCTCTCCAATGGCCCAGATATGCTTCAATCGCTTGACACATTAGGCCTATGGGATTCTGTTGATGATGTAACAGAAAATGATGCGATTCACTATGAGTAGTGAGGCCCCTCTGAACGTTATACACATGCTCATAAATTCGCCTCTGGTACGATCTACCTGTTCGCCCCACAAATTGGATCCCGCAGGGACATCGCAGCAGGTAGATGACAAATGTGGAATGACAATTGATATCGGAACGAATATTATATATCTTATAGGTGACATTTAATGTAAAAGTGGTCTGGTTAGTACTATATTTGCAGGCTGTACAAGACGTGCAGGAAAAGAAGCCTTTACAACTATGCACCGCACTTCGTACAGTCTGTATATCAGGACAGCTGGATGCTAGTCGAGTTTATATGTTCAGCGCCTTTCTGAATATAAAAGAAGGTTTAGGTGGAAGAATCTGCGCTAAAGCACTATCCCTCAAGAGGATCGGCCAATGTTTATTTAGGACCTGATAAGAAAATAGGAACAGGTTCCAAGTAACGGTGCTCAGTATCCACAGGAAACATGTATTCCAATTGTATTGTTTTGTATTGTATGTCTTTATTTATATAGCGCCATTAATGTACATAGCGCTTCACAGTAGTAATACATGTGGTAATCAAATAATTAACAGATAATATAAATAACAGGTCATGGGAATAAGAGCTTCAGACATAAAAGTAACATTTAGGAAGAGGAGTCCCTGCCCCGAAGAGCTTACAGTCTAATTGTTAGGTAGGGAGACAGTAGGAGGGAGTTCTGGTAAGTGCGTCTGCAGGGGGCCAAGCTTTATGTATCATGTGTTCAGAATATCCACAGTGCTATTCATATACTTCTTTAAGCAAGTGTGTCTTAAGGTGGGTCTTACAGGTGGATAGAGAGGGTGCTAGTCGGGTACTGAGGGGAAGGGCATTCCAGAGGTGTGGGGCAGTCAGTGAAAAAGGTTTAAGGTGGGAGAGGGCTTTAGATATAAAGGGGGTAGAAAGAAGACTTCCTTGAGAAGAACGCAAGAGTCTGGATGGTGCATAACAAGAAATTAGGGCTGAGATGTAAGGAGGGGCAGAAGAGTGTAAAGCTTTAAAAGTGAGTAGAAGAATGGAGTGTGAGATGCGGGATTTGATTGGAAGCCAGGAGAGGGATTTCATGAGGGGAGATGCTGAGACAGATCTAGGAAAGAGTAGAGTGATTCTGGCAGCAGCGTTTAGGATAGATTGTAGGGGAGACAGGTGAGAGGCAGGAAGGCCGGACAGCAGGAGGTTACAGTAATCAAGACGGGAGAGAATTAGGGTCTGAGTCAGAGTTTTAGCAATCGAGCAACAGAGGAAAGGGCGTATCTTTGATATTTTGTGGAGGAAAAAGCGACAGGTTTTAGAAATGTTTTGAATGTGAGGGGCGAATGTGAGGGAGGAGTCGAGTGTGACCCCTAGGCAGCGTGCTTGGGCTACTGGGTGAATGATTGTAGTTCCAACAGTAATGTGGAAGGAGGTAGTAGGGCAAGGTTTGGGGGGAAGTATGAGGAGCTCTGTTTTAGCCATGATGCGTTTAAAGCGACGGAGGGCCATTCAGGATGATATAGCAGAGAGACATTCAGAAACTTTGGTTTGTACAGCAGGTGTAAAGTCAGGTGTTGAAAAGTATATTTGTGTGTCATCAGCATAGAGGTGATATTTAAACCAAAAAGATGTTATTAGGTCACCTAGAGAGAGTGTGTACAGAGAAAAGAGAAGAGGTCCCAGGACAGAGCCCTGGGGTACCCCCACAGAGAGATCAGTAGAGGAGGAGGAGGTGTTAGCAGAAGAGACACTGAAAGTACCATGGGAGAGGTAGGATGAGATCCAGGATAGAGCTTTGTTCCGAATACCAAGAGTATGGAGAATGTGAAGGAGAAGAGGGTGGTCCACGGTGTCAAATGCTGGCGAGGGGTCGAGTAATATGAGCAGAGTGTAATAACCTCTGTCTTTGGCAGCATGGAGGTCGTCAGTTATTTTAGTGAGGGCTGTTTCGGTGGAGTGAGCAGTGCAGAAGCCAGATTGTAGAGGGTCTAGGAGAGAATAGGTGTTGAGAAAATGGAGCAAGCGAGAGAATACAAGACGTTCAAGGAGTTTAAAGGCAAAAGGCAGGAGGGAGACAGGTCGATAGTTAGAAAGACAGGTAGGGTCAAGCTTGCTGTTTTTGAGTAATGGTATGACTGTTGCATGTTTGAAGGAGGATGGAAAGGTTCCAGAGCAGAGTTAGGAGTTAAAAATATGTGTGATCGTAGGGATTATAGTAGGAGCAAGGGGTTTTAGGAGATGGGAGGGAATGGGGTCAAGAGGGCAAGTGGTAAATGGAGAAGAGGCGATCAACAGCGACACATCCTCCTCTGAGACAGTTGAAAAAGAGTCAAGGAAGGCAGGAGGAGAGTTAGGAAGAGGTGTAGGATGGGAGGAAGAAACAGAGGGGATGTTCTGTCATATTGATTCCACCTTTTCCTTAAAATAGTCAGCAAAGTCCTGAGCGGAGATGAAGGAAGGAGAGGCAGTTGAGGGTGGTTTGAGTAGAGTATCAAAGATAGAGAAGAGTCGGCGTGGGTTAGACTTGTGCATGTTGATTAGAGAAGAAAAGTAGGCTTGTTTAGCTTGAAGAGAGGGCAGAGTTGAAACAGGATAGCATAAATTTGTAGTGAAGGAAGTCTGCGAGAGTATGAGATTTCCTCCAGAGGCGTTCAGAGGAACGAGTGGAGGAACGCAGCATGCGCGTGTGGGAATTTAGCCAGGGTCTAGGGTTAGAAGGGCGAGTGCGGCAGAGAGAAAGCGGGGCATGTAGATCAAGAGAGGAGGACAAGGCAGAGTTGTAGTTCCTAACCAGGTTGTCAGGGTCTGTAGCAGAGCTGAGAAAGGAGAGGGAGGAGCGTAAAGTGGACTGAAACTCAGGTAAGTGAATAGAGCCCAGGTTTCTGCAGAACCGGGGGTAGATGGAGGTGGAGAAGGAGAGAAGCGAGATAGAGAGAATGAGATGAGGTGATGGTCAGAGAGAGGAAAAGGGGAAATGGAGAAATCAGAGAGAGCGAAGTTTTTAGTGAAAACCAGGTCTAAGTAGTGGCCATCCTTGTGGGTGCTGGCTGCAGTCCACTGTTGAAGGCCAAAAGAAGAGGTTAAAGAAAGAAAGCGGGAGGCCCAAGGGAGAGAGGGGTCATCAATGTAGCAATTGAAGTCCCCAAGGAGAAGAACAGGGGAGTCTGAGGAGAGAAAGAAAGAGAGCCAGGATTCAAAGTGAGAAAGGCAGAAGGGGAATGAGTAGAGGTAGGTGGGCGATAGATGACCACCACATGGACAGGGAGAGGAGATCTGGAAAGTGTGAGCCTCAAAGGAGGGAAAAGCAGGAGATGGAGGAATAGGAAGGGTTCGGTAAAAACAGAGAGAGGAGAGCAGGAGCCCCACGCCTCCACCCCTGCCATCAGTGCGCAGAGTGTGGGAGAAGGAAAGGCCACCATAGGAGAGGGCAGCTTCCAGAGCAGAGTCAGACTGAGTGAGCCAGGTCTCAGATATAGCAAATAGGAGCAGAGAGTGAGAGAGAAAGAAGTCATGTACAGAGAGGAACTTGTTAGAAAGGGAGCGAGCATTCCAAAGGGCACAAGAGAAAGGGAGAGAGGAGGGAGGGTGGCAGGGGATGGGTATGAGGTTGGAGGGGTTGACACCAGAGGGAGTAGAGTTTGCAATTGGCAGGCTAGGACGAGCGCATGTAGGAATCGGGCAGGGACCAGGATTGGGAGAGATATCCCCAGAAGCAAGGAGGAGAAGCATGGAAAGAAAGAGAATGTGTGAGGGTGATTTGTAGGGGTGTTTTTTAGTGCAAGGGATATAGCTGTGTGGTGTCAGAGGGCACAGGTAAGAAAGGAGTTCATGTGAACAGAGAAGTGATGAAGGAAGGAGAGATGGAGATATATGAATAGAGTTAGAGACATACTGAGGTTGGTAAAAAGAAGTGCATAATTTGAGAAGAAGTGAAGTCACAGCAAATATAAATGGTAAAAGCAGCATCACAGCAGTAATGATGTAGTCTGGTATAGATTATATCCTCCTTTCCAGCGTAGTTCAAATGCCCCCAGTGGACACCCCCATCTGGCCTTGAATCAGGGCCAGATGGGGGTGTCCACTTCTTCACTTCTTTTGAACTTCCTTTTAAACTTGAGTTGTTCAGTAGTCCTGCCACTTATAATGTGCCACGTGGATATATGTGCTGCATACAGACTAAAGCTGTTCTACCTGGGTTTATATGGGCCTAAACAGTCACCTGACAGTTAGGTTCTGTCTGCTTAATTAGCACATCTGAGTCACATTCAAACAGATGGTTTTTACACAGGGTGTTCCCTGCCTAGGTGGCAACACTTAATTTGATTAGGGGTAGACAGAAAACAGCATTCAAATATGGTTTTTACCTAACATTGTCACTTGCATATACTATAATACACACAGCAAAGGCTTCAATGAGAGGATTTAGAGATGGTTTTTACCTAGCATTGTCACTTGCATATACTATAATACACACAGCAAAGGCTTCAATGAGAGGATTTAGAGATGGTTTTTACCTACAGTAGCATTGTCACTTGCATATACTATAATACACACAGCAAAGGCTTCAATGAGAGGATTTAGAGATGGTTTTTACCTGAGGAGAGAAGAAGGATGAGATCCATTAGGGTAAGAGTTCCTTCCTTTTAAACTTGAGTTGTTCAGTAGTCCTGCCACTTATAATGTGCCACTTGGATATAGGTCTTGAATCATGAGTATGAGTGTGTATAGGACAAGTTCTGAGTTTAAGCCCAGTGAGACTGATAGGCCCAGTGTATCTGCATCGCATATGAGGAGTTAATAGCAATAACTGTCCATATAGTGGAGGTAAAAAGCGTAATACAATGAAAGGACTTCACTGGAAAAATCTCTAGAGTAACACCAATGTTGGTCAATTCCTCCACAGTCAATTAGTGTAGAAAAAACAGTACTCACATATTGCAGCTTGTCCTGATGCGTGCATCACGCCAATCAATTAGCAAAGGTAAACATCCAGAGATGGGGATGGAGCACTGCTGAAAAATACAGGGGCAGAAAATCATTTGTACTTGACTCTGATACAGAAATCGGAACCGGATAATCGAATATATGATCAGCATTAATATTACGATGTGACCTTGAATAAAAAAGTGTATCCATACTTAAAATAAATCCATACTTAAAATAAATATAAATACCAATATTCAGGTGTGTGTATATACCACATGAAATGTGAATACATATTCAATTAAACGTGAATGGGCACAAAAGCTGCTACACGGGTTATACAAGCAATGCGAAAAAAATCAGTGTTGCACTATGATTGCTTTTTGTGTTTGCTTCCACATGTTGTGGGACATCATTCAAGATCTATCTGGACCCAAATTGAACATTCAGGACTGGACTATTTGGTCAGAGTTTAATATATATATATATATTTTTTTTCCTGGTATTTCACAGATCTTATATTTTTCAGGCGCTGGTCTATTTTTGTTGTTTTTGTACTTGTTGTAGATCTGTATCGTTCTTCATTTCCAGGCAGCCAACCTTTGTACACTGAAGGTTTTTTTGGTAATCATTTTAGTGTTATATTTCACTTATTAATTTATTAGCATCAGGCTATATGCACATCATCTCCAAGGAGAAACATCACATCCTTAAAACCACATGGCTATATCACATGGTATTACAGCTAATGGGATTGAAGACAATACCATCGGTTGATGTACACTGGCGACACACTTTATTCGAGCTCGGCTAGTCCCACGAATTCGGGTATACCCGGGTGTATTGAGGTTTGTGACTGTTTTCTGCCCGAGTGCATTGGGTTATTTTCTAGACAGGGATTGAAGCATTTTATTCCCGCTGGCTGCAATACTGCACAGTATATATATATATACTGCATTACAATTCATGAATTTATGCCATCTGGTAGACACGCGAAGCATTGCAGCCTATTAAATCCTAATCATTATCATTTAACAGATCAGCCGCCCGTCAGCCAGGCATGAACCCAGGCTGGGAAGGCAAATGCAACGGGGCTTGTCAGAGGTGAGGAGCGGCGCATTGCAGGTATCTGCCAGGTACATACTGGGTATTTGCTCGAATAAAGTGTGTCGGTGCAGTACCATGTGATAGGTCACATTAGTTCAAAAGGATGTGATGTAATCTCTTAAAGTGATGTAAAAATGTTAAACATGTCAGAACAAAAAGATGTACTGCAGTCAGAAAAAAAACTGTATTTATTGAAAAATAGGATAGGTAATCTCTATACAACAGGGCTAGTGTAGAAAACACCATAAACATATAACTGACAATATAGACAAAGCACAAATAGGACACTAATTAAGTAATAATCCCCGAAGAACAGGGCATTACTGGTCAATAATGCCCTGGCTGGAAGAGTTGAAGGCTCGAGGCGAAGCCAGCAATTCCCTTTTCTGAGGGGATTATTACTATTATAGGCTTAATGTAAAATTAGCATTAAATTAATTTTTTTTTATTTATTTTTTTACATTTTTCAAAAAAAAGATAGACACTTGTAGTCATAATGATTTTTATCAGCATAATGTCTACATTCTTTTGCTTTTACTACACATGTTCATAAAATGAAATTGTACATACACACAGCCCCCCTCTGTATACACACACAAACACATACAGTAGAGGCAACTCTTATTCGAATAAAAACCAGTGGCAATTCCCCAAAAAACCCAGGAAACACCCAGGTATATTCTGAATACATGCCTTAAACTTTCCTTAAACTAGCCCCAGCATTTCTGCATTGATTAATGGCCTATCAGATTAACAGCGGGGGTCCCTGGCAGTCCCATTCAAACTGAATTGGACTGCCAGGGATCCCTGCTGTGTTAATCCTATGGGTCGTTAGTCAATGCAGAAATGCTTTAAACGTGCCTCAAACTAGCCCAGAACATACCCAGCACATACCCAGCACATACCCAGAATGTAACCCGGCTAGTTTACGGCAAATGTTAGAATAAACGTTGCCTCTACTGTACACACTCTACAACCCCCTCTACATACACAAAAACACTCTGCAGCCCCCCCCACCCACACTCTGCAGCTACCCCTCCTTTACACCCACAAATCACACCCTGCAGCCCTCCTCAACCCACTACACTCACAAAACACACACAGAAGACACACACACAAACAACACACACCAACAGCCCTCCTCCACACCCACAAACACACTGCAGCCCCACTATAAATCCACACGCACACACACACACACACACACACACACACACACACACACACACACACACACACACACACACACACACACACACACACACACACACACACACACACACACACACACACACATCAACAAAACACTCTGCAGCCCTTCCCCACCCTCTATTCCCACAAAACACACAGTTCAGACACACACCAACCCAAACACATACCAATAAAATACTCTGCTGCCCCCATTCCACCCACAAAACACACAGCAGACACACACACACACCTTTCTTGTCACTCTCCTGTGCAGAGCTCTCTGCAGGCAGGGTGGGGGATGAGTCAGTGCTTTGCTGGTGCCTCCTGTACAATCACCTCCCCTGACTGGGATCTGCTCTCACTCTGTGTGGATGAGAAACTTGGCAAGATGCTAAAAATTCCAGGCCATTACTGAATGGATAATGCTCAGAATTTTAACCAATCAAAGAGCAGGGCTTTCAATAATGCCCGGAAATGAACAGTTTTAGCCTATAATTCAGTAATTATCCCCGAAGAACGGAACTTCTGGCCAATATTGCCAGGGCATTATTGACCAGTAAATCCCTGTTCTGAGGGGATTATTGCTAATACTGTATAGGCTAAATTTTAGTGTTTTATTTTAATTTATTTTTTACATTTTACATAAAAAAGAAACACTTTTGTAGTCATATTGATTTTTATCAGCATGATCGTCTACATTCTTTTGCTTTTACTGCACATGTTTATTAAAATGAAATTGTACACATACAGCCCCCCTCTATATACACACACTCTGCAACCCCGCTCTATATATACAAACACACTTTGCACCCCCCCACCAACACGTTGCAGCCCTCCTCTACCGAAAAAACACACACACAACACACACACTGCAGCCCCCTGTAAACCCACAAAACTGCAGAAACACACAATAAAACACACTCTGCAGCCCTCCGCCACCCTTTACACCAGTGTTGTACTGGGTCCTATATTTTCCTAAAACCGGGTATCGGGTACCCGGGCAAAATGAATAATTTTACCCGGACGGGTACCTGGATACCCAGAAGGCACTTACCTGCAGGGTAAGGAAGACTGCTGCGGAGGGTGAGGAGGACCGCATGACATCTGGGAGCAGCAGAAGATGCCCTTGTGGCTGTGGCAACAGCTGAAGTCCTTGTTTAGCCGGCAGGAGCAGCAGGAACAGAGCTAACAGTTTATGCCTGTGGGAACAAGGAACCATGTGACCAGGGTAGAAGCGTTCCTATTGGACAGCTGCCCTGAAATTACCCGGCACTGGCTCCGACCTGGTGCCGACCTAGCCCCCTGCTGCCGGGTCCGGGTAATTTCTGGTTACCTGAAAAAGTGACGAGTAAGTCGGGTACTGGGTAATTTCCGGGTACCCGGTACATCACTACTTTATACCCACAAAACAACTTCAGACACACACAACAACAAAACAGACTTCTTCCCCCCTCCCTATACACACAAAACACAAACCAACCGAACATACTGCTGCCTCCCTCTGCACCCACAACACACACCAGTAGCCCCCTCTCTACACACACTGCAGCCCTTTGTAGACCCACAAAACTGCAGAACCACACAGACACCAACAGCAAACTGCTGCCCCCTCTATATCCACAAACATACACTGCAGCCACCCTGTAAACCCATACACTGCAGATACACACTCACACACACACTCCACCACCATCTACACCCACAAAACACACTGCAGAGACAGACACACACCAACAAAACAGACAATGGTGCCCCCCTCTACACCCACAAAACACTTACCAACAAAACACTCTGCAATCCTCCTCCACTGTCTACACCCACAAAACACACACTGCAGACACACATGCCAATAAAACACTCTACTGCCCACTCTAGACCCACAAGACACATTGCAGACACACAAAATTTTCTCCTCACTCTCCTGTGCAGAGCTTACTGCAGGCAGGGTGGAGGAGGAGTCAGTGCCTTGCTTGTGCCTCCTGTCCAATCAGCTCCCCAGACTGAGAGCTCTTCTCACTCTGTATGAATGAGAATTGAAAGCTGATTGGCTGAAAAACTTGGCATTGTGCCAAAAATTCTGGGCCATTACTGAATGGATAATGCCCGGAATTTTAATCAAAAATAACACTTATCCACAAAAACGATTATGTGGAATACAAAACATGGAGGAGCATAGAAACAGTGGAAGGAAAAAAACAAGGCCAAAAATTGCCACAAAAGGAGAGCAAACAAGTGAGGGGAAAAAAATAAATGGGAAAAAGGTTCAAAAGTAATTAAGTAAAGGGGACAGGCCTTCAGGCCCAATCCCACAGGACAAGTGCCAGTGGTACTTTCCAATAACTCCTCACACAAAAGACTCCCACAAATATACTAAGATACTGTAAACTAAAGTTACATTGTATATCAGTTAATCAGCAAGCTCCAGAATAGAAATTCAGATACTTTGATTAATGGAGAGTCAGAGTAGTGAAAAATACACCTCTGTTTTGGCTGAAGACTCTGACTTGATTTCTGTCAAATGTCAAATACATTTTTTCAGAGGAAGGTGAAGCTTCAGCTTGTCTGGGAGATGTGGACAAAAGCAACCTCCTCTGGCGCTGAGGTGGGGACTTGAATTTTCTTCGTATAGACAGGACCTCAGGAAAAAACAAAAGACAAAACATGCAGGAAGCCTGCAATAGTGTATTACCCAAGGGATACAAAACATATATATAGGAGCAATTTATTGATTGAATATCTATAAAATATACATAAAAATATACATGAAAATATACATAAAAATTAATAAAATATTTGAACCAGTGCTTGGCACTGACTGGTGATGTGAACAAGCTGCTTGCACACTATCACAGTGGGAGGCTTGAAATTTGTGTCCAAGACTTCTGATCTTTGCTCCGCCTGGTAAAAATTGAAAACCTACTCACCAGATGTGAATAGGTCAAATGCACTGGTTAATGGTCTTAAAGGCCGGGATGCACCGTCTGCCTGGCGGTGTTTGCGTCTCCTGCTGCCGGGATCCTATCTCGTGCTCCGTCGTGAATCACTTCATGGAATGCACCCGATCCGCTCGCGCAATGACGTCACCAATTCTCGTCCACTGCTACGGTGTCCCAACAGTACCAAAAACCATCCAACGCGTTTCGAAAGCTCTATTGGTGTCTTTCTTCGTCAGGGATATGTGCTGAAAGCATCTATGCTGCTTTATATCTCAGTTTTTGATTGCAAACGGTCCATGATTGGTGTGATTAAATTAAAACAGTGTGATATCAATGTCTCTTGATTCAGATATTTGAAAGAGTATACATGATTTAAAATAGAGATGGACTGCAGGAATATTAATATACTGCAAGAATGTTAATACAATTGGGAATATTTGACATGTAAATTATAGATGAATTAATCTTCTCTGTGTGAAAATGTATCTAATACGATGTTGTATTAACAAACATATTTGTTGTTAATTAAGTGACTAATTATTTAAGTCATACATGTTCATAACCTACACAGATATGTCTGTTGGAAATTCTCATGATGTAATGCATATCATTGTGTCATATAGGGTATATTGCCATGCACATATTATGTACAGTCAAATTAACCCAATCATACCAAACAAATCATAATGGATGTAGAATGGAAAAACATGTGGAATATAAATACATATGGATTGAAAATACATTGATTAGTTGAAAAAATACATTAAACATAGTTAGGGACATAATCACAAAGTAGATCATATGATAACACAGCAATTGTAACAAAAGAGTGCGGTACTTGGTATGGTGACCACAGTCATGGGTATATTCATAAATTAGATCCATAAATAGATCCATAAGGAAGGAAAAAAGGCAATTATATGCATGTACAGTGCTATTGAATGGTGATAGTGCTAAATTAGATTGGTATGTGTCTATAAAATATGTGATGAACTAATTCATAACTTAACATAATAAGTGTTTTTTGAATTATAATATTATATAATGTGATTATTTTACAATTGTTCCATCACTATTTGATGAATTATTGAAAATTTGGTGAAAAAAAAAATATATAAAAAGTGATAATTATTTTTAATTTTTAAGAAATGTATATAAATTTATATAAAGTGATAATTATTTTTAAGAAATGTATTTGTTTAAGTGAACAATTTTTAAGTGAACAATTTTATTAAGTGAACAATTTTATATATATATGGAAAACCTTCAGTTACTCTATGAGGAGAAGCCATATGAGGATAAGCAATATTATGGAACTGTAGTCTAGTCGGCAGACAACATGTATTGTAGTTATTGATTATAGAAAAGCTGATAGATCAAATTCGATGTTTAGACCCTATGGACTAAGTGTTTTTAATTCGAATATCCAGATTGATTCCCTTTTCGAGATGAGGTTAATTTTATCTCCATCTCTATTGCTGAAATTGGGACACTCAATGGCATGACACTTAAGACCTATGGGGCTCTGAGAGTGGAATGTTTTAAAATGCAGAGATACATTATGTAATTCAAATCCCCTTTTTATATTGTAGATATGTTCTCCTAATCGTCTCTGCAGTGTTCTACCCGTGCGGCCCACATATTGTAGACCGCACGGGCATTCTAACAGGTAGATCACGAATTGACTATGACAATTGATAAGGGTTTTGATGGGGTATTTTTTATGTGTATTGTTTGATACAAAATGTTGGGTTCTGATGCTATACTGACAGGCTATGCATTTGGCACAAGGATAGTATCCCCTGATGTTGTGTTTGGTGGTGTTATCTTTATTACTAAAGGGGCAGCTAGGTGACAAATATGTTTTTAGATTGTTAGCTCTTCTGAAGTATATTTCGGGCTTATCTCTAAGGTATTTATTTAATAATTCATCTTGTTTTAATAAACCCCAATGTTTGGAATTTTTTTTAATAATTTCAGGTGCTAACGTGTTATACTGTGTAATAAATGCTACTGTACCTTCACTATTTTCATGTTGTTCTTTTGGTTTATATTTTATTAGGTCAGATCTTGTCATGTTTCTCACAGTTTCCACTGCTAAATCTAATTGATGTTTATTATAGTCACGATCTAAAAAATTTTGTTTGAGATCTTGTGCCTGTTGTTCAAACATACAGGGATCAGAGCAGTTTCTTTTGATCCTAACCAGCTGACCTTTGGGGATATTTTTTATTCAATTAGGATTATGGTTACTGCTGGCTAGGAGATAATTATTGGACTGGACTGGTTTGTAGTACGTTTTTGTATGTAGAGTATTATTTTCAACATATAATTGAAGGTCTAGGAATTCAATACTAGTTTTACTCTCTTTGAAGGTGAATTGAAGATTTCTATTGTTATTATTCAAAAAAAGTTTAAATACATTCAATTCTAAAATGGACCCCCTCCAAATAAAGATAACGTCGTCTATGTAGCGCCGCCATAGGACCAAATTCGCCCCCAGCTCTAGGTTGGACCAGATGAAATCGTCCTCCCACTGCCCCATAAATAGGTTTGCATAGCTGGGAGCAAATTTGGTCCCCATGGCGGTGCCACATACCTGTAAATAAAATTTGTCCATAAAAAGAAAATTGTTGTGTTTTAAAATAAAATCAATAGAAACTAATAAGAATTCTGCTAGTTTTAGTGATATTATTTTATCTTGTTGTAACTTGGATGCTACAGCATCACAGCCCTTCTGATGTGATATTACAGTGTAGAGGGAGGTTACGTCTGCCGTCACCATTATGTATTCTTCATGCCACTCCATGTCCCCTAAAATTTGTAGAATATGGGTAGTATCTCTAATATGGGATCGTAACTTAACTACATACTGCTGCAGATGATGGTCAATGAATTCTGATAGGGATGAGGTCAATGATCCTATACCCGATATTATTGGGCGACCAGGTGGTCTTTGTAGATCTTTATGTATTTTAGGAATCATATAGAATATTGGTATTCTTGGATGTTTATTATTTATATATTCCTGTTCTCTCTCATCTATGACTCCATCCTTAACTGCCTGGTCTAATATTGATCCTAGTTCTTCTTGATATTGTGTTGTTGGATTTTTGTCTAATACTTTATAGGTATCTATGTCTTCTAATATATGTCTTGATTCTTCAATGTAGTAGGAGGCATCCATAATTACGATGCCTCCCCCTTTGTCTGCCGACTTAATTACTATTTGATCGTTACTTTCCAACTGCTTCATAGCTTCCTTTTCGTTTTTACTTAGATTTTCCTTCCTTATTTTTTCTTTTAGTATATATTTCTCCATGTCTGCTGTCACCATTTCCGCAAACGATTCTACCAAGTTACCCCTCGCAAATTTTGGGTAGAATGTGGATCTAGGTTTAAATTTGCTAGATTTTTGTTCTACTGTATCACTCATATCTGTATCCATTCCCTTCCTGTTCTTTGCAAAGAATCTTTTTAATGCCAGCTTTCTGACGAATTTTTGTACGTCAACATGTAGGCCAAAATGATTCGGGCCACATGTTGGAGCGAAAGTTAGGCCCTTGCTTAAAACTTGTCTTTCATATTTAGTCAATTTATATTTGCTGATATTAAATATATTTGATTGCCTTTTTGAAATATTCGCTTCTTTTATTCGCTTGTTGCTCTGGTTAGTCTTTTCTTTACCTCCTCTTCAACCCCTTTTTCTATTTTTCTTTTTCTTGAGTTTGGAGACTCCCATTTTTTCTCTGGTTTCCTCTGAAACTCCTGATCTCTCTCCCTCTTCCAGTCTAAAAAAGAAAACGATGTCCTCTTTTCCTGACTGGAAGTTTGTGAGCCCCCTGTTTTTTTAGTCTCTCCATTATTTGGCTTAGTGTGTTTTTCGGGGCTATCAGGTTTTTTAGATTTTGAGGTATGGGGAGGGTTTGTTTTATCTTGATGGGTGTTTTCCAAATGTAACCCTCTTAATTGGTGGAATGGGGAATTGATATGATATTTGGGCTGTACAATTTCATCCTCTTTAGTATTTTTATTCTCAATTTTATCCTGCCTTTTATCTGTAATTTCCTTCTTGTTATCTCTTTTGTTGTTATTTCCATTCTGATGTCTAGATGGTGTTCTATCATGTGATATCTCACGTCCATCCTTAGATGGTGCTCGTTTTTTATCATAATATGTGTTTTTATTTTTACTCCGTCCTTTATAAAAATTCTGAGACTTTTCTTGATTAGATGTTTTTTTCCAATTTCTATATTTACCCTGGGCATAGTCTATTTTGTCCCTTTGATGTTTTATTCTTTTATTTTCTTTAATGTCTGCTTCTACTTGTTTTATCTTTTTGTCTATTTTGTCTTCATAAAATGTTTTTTCCTGACTATTTACTGTCTCAAGATACTCTTGGATTTCAGTAATTTCTTTATCCAATTTTTGGAGTAATTTTCTTCTATTTAAAATAAGAAATCTCATTAGTTCGAAAGAACAGTTGTCAAGTAGTCTATTCCACTCAATTACAAATTGATCATTATTAAAATCAGTGGTCAGTGATTTAAATATTCTCAGACCGCGGGGAATCATTTTCTGTTCTAGATATTTTTCTAATGCTACTGCATCCCACAATTGTCGAGATTCATGAATCATTAATTTCTCTACTCTATCATACGTGGCTTCTAAGCCTTCTACCTGAATATCATCCTGTATCATAGGTGTATCTGGGGTTTCTTTTGATGAAAATATTAGATCTATGTCTAGACCCCTAGTACTACGGTTATGAAATAAACTACTCATAATGATATTAAATGTAGTATTGTGTTGTACAGCAGCTAACACCCAAGATGAACACTAATATGTAGAACAAAAGGTGTACAAACAGCGCTTATACAATCAACAAATGATAAAACCTTAGATAAATTGTCCGAATGGTAGTCCTGGAGCTGCCTGTTGAGATTGTTCTGGTATCTTGCACCCAGACTTGAATTTGTGGACAAAAGCAACCTCCTCTGGCGCTGCGGTGGGGACTTGAATTTTCTTCGTATAGACTGTGACCTCAGGAAAAAACAAAAGACAAAACATGCAGGAAGCCTGCAATAGTGTATTACCCAAGGGATACAAAACATATATATAGGAGCAATTTATTGATTGAATATCTATAAAATATACATAAAAATATACATGAAAATATACATAAAAATTAATAAAATATTTGAACCAGTGCTTGGCACTGACTGGTGATGTGAACAAGCTGCTTGCACACTATCACAGTGGGAGGCTTGAAATTTGTGTCCAAGACTTCTGATCTTTGCTCCGCCTGGTAAAAATTGAAAACCTACTCACCAGATGTGAATAGGTCAAATGCACTGGTTAATGGTCTTTAAGGCCGGGATGCACCGTCTGCCTGGCGGTGTTTGCGTCTCCTGCTGCCGGGATCCTATCTCGTGCTCCGTCGTGAATCACTTCATGGAATGCACCCGATCCGCTCGCGCAATGACGTCACCAATTCTCGTCCACTGCTACGGTGTCCCAACAGTACCAAAAACCATCCAACGCGTTTCGAAAGCTCTATTGGTGTCTATCTTCGTCAGGGATATGTGCTGAAAGCATCTATGCTGCTTTATATCTCAGTTTTTGATTGCAAACGGTCCATGATTGGTGTGATTAAATTAAAACAGTGTGATATCAATGTCTCTTGATTCAGATATTTGAAAGAGTATACATGATTTAAAATAGAGATGGACTGCAGGAATATTAATATACTGCAAGAATGTTAATACAATTGGGAATATTTGACATGTAAATTATAGATGAATTAATCTTCTCTGTGTGAAAATGTATCTAATACGATGTTGTATTAACAAACATATTTGTTGTTAATTAAGTGACTAATTATTTAAGTCATACATGTTCATAACCTACACAGAGATGTCTGTTGGAAATTCTCATGATGTAATGCATATCATGGTGTCATATAGGGTATATTGCCATGCACATATTATGTACAGTCAAATTAACCCAATCATACCAAACAAATCATAATGGATGTAGAATGGAAAAACATGTGGAATATAAATACATATGGATTGAAAATACATTGATTAGTTGAAAAAATACATTAAACATAGTTAGGGACATAATCACAAAGTAGATCATATGATAACACAGCAATTGTAACAAAAGAGTGTGGTACTTGGTATGGTGACCACAGTCATGGGTATATTCATAAATTAGATCCATAAATAGATCCATAAGGAAGGAAAAAAGGCAATTATATGCATGTACAGTGCTATTGAATGGTGATAGTGCTAAATTAGATTGGTATGTGTCTATAAAATATGTGATGAACTAATTCATAACTTAACATAATAAGTGTTTTTTGAATTATAATATTATATAATGTGATTATTTTACAATTGTTCCATCACTATTTGATGAATTATTAAAAATTTGGTGAAAAAAAAAATATATAAAAAGTGATAATTATTTTTAATTTTTAAGAAATGTATATAAATTTATATAAAGTGATAATTATTTTTAAGAAATGTATTTGTTTAAGTGAACAATTTTTAAGTGAACAATTTTATTAAGTGAACAATTTTATATATATATGGAAAACCTTCAGTTACTCTATGAGGAGAAGCCATATGAGGATAAGCAATATTATGGAACTGTAGTCTAGTCGGCAGACAACATGTATTGTAGTTATTGATTATAGAAAAGCTGATAGATCAAATTCGATGTTTAGACCCAATGGACTAAGTGTTTTTAATTCGAATATCCAGAATGATTCCCTTTTCGAGATGAGGTTAATTTTATCTCCACCTCTATTGCTGAAATTGGGACACTCAATGGCATGACACTTAAGACCTATGGGGCTCTGAGAGTGGAATGTTTTAAAATGCAGAGATACATTATGTAATTCAAATCCCCTTTTTATATTGTAGATATGTTCTCCTAATCGTCTCTGCAGTGTTCTACCCGTGCGGCCCACATATTGTAGACTGCACGGGCATTCTAACAGGTAGATCACGAATTGACTATGACAATTGATAAGGGTTTTGATGGGGTATTTTTTATGTGTATTGTTTGATACAAAATGTTGGGTTCTGATGCTATACTGACAGGCTATAATTTTTACCAGGCGGAGCAAAGATCAGAAGTCTTGGACACAAATTTCAAGCCTCCCACTGTGATAGTGTGCAAGCAGCTTGTTCACATCACCAGTCAGTGCCAAGCACTGGTTCAAATATTTTATTAATTTTTATGTATATTTTCATGTATATTTTTATGTATATTTTATAGATATTCAATCAATAAATTGCTCCTATATATGTTTTGTATCCCTTGGGTAATACACTATTGCAGGCTTCCTGCATGTTTTGTCTTTTGTTTTTTCCTGAGGTCACAGTCTATACGAAGAAAATTCAAGTCCCCACCTCAGCGCCAGAGGAGGTTGCTTTTGTCCACAAATTCAAGTCTGGGTGCAAGATACCAGAACAATCTCAACAGGCAGCTCCAGGACTACCATTCGGACAATTTATCTAAGGTTTTATCATTTGTTGATTGTATAAGCGCTGTTTGTACACCTTTTGTTCTACATATTTGTCTGGGAGATGGCCTCATGTACAGGTAAGACAGATATATAATGAGTTCAATATAATTCTTTCTTCTATGTGACAATACATGAGAATTATTTGTTAAAATTACTCTTTGGTAAAATTTTGTTAGAAAATGCTACACATCTGAAGTTGCATTTAAATGTTAAGATAATAATATTATAAAAAAAACAATAGTTGTTTTAGCAGAAATATAATAATACATTTTAATTCAAATATTTACATTTACGGGACAATTATTATTTTATGCATCATAACACATTTACTTTTCAGATACAGTATACAAATATTTTTGTCACATTACAGATATTAAAATATTTAACTGTATTTATCTTCATAAGGGATTGATGTTAGTGATAACAACATATGATACCAATTTGTAAACTAATTCCTAGTAAAATTACTCAATCCAGGTTTTGAATTCACATTTGCTCTTATACAGTAGGTTAAACAGTGGTGTAATGGAACAATACCGAAAATTGTGTGAATTGATTAGTATTAAGAGTGGAGTAACTGTGGGAGTGGAGTGAGTGGAATGTTTGGAGTGACTGGTGGGAGTGTGAGGCGAAGTGAGGAGTGCAGAGTGGAGGTAGTGAAAAAGTGATGGTGGGCAGAGGATGAGTGAGATGTGGATGAGTGGAAGGAGTGTGAGGAGTGATGGTTGGTGGAAGATGATGGAGACTGGTGGAATGGAGTGACTGCTGGTGGGAGTGTGACACAGAGAGGAGCAAGGGGGTATGATGAGTCATACAAAGCAGAGGAGTCATGGGGAGGAGAGTAAAAGGGATGGTACAGAGGTGCGTGTAGGAAAAAGCCAGGGAAGGAGGACTGAGGATAGGCGGGGGGGGGGTTTACTGGGAGGTGGGGGGGGGTTGAGGAGGGGAGAGGACAGAGCGACAGGTCAGAGATCAATGGGAGGAGCATTGAGGGAGACAGCAGCAAGGATCAGAAGAGCAAATGTTACAGGCTCCCAACCGGAACAGAGCAGAGTAGTAGCTGATAAGCAGCAGCTATGTAGCCTTACATTTTCTGATGAGGAAAATATTGTATTGATAAAGAAAATAGTAACCTGCTACCACATCATTTTTGATAGGTTGAAAGCAAAAACTTCCTTGGCCATTAAGAGTGCAGGATAAGTACATGTTGATGAGAGGATAAACTTAAATTAATGTGTTTATATTAATGTACATGTAAACATTTTAAATGATAACACATACCATAGCATTGTGAACCTTTAATTAATAACATGTATGTAACCTTCTTGTAGGTCAATCCTGACATCAAGATTCATGGCCTACTCTGTATCTCAGCCAGTCTTAAACAGGTAAGCAACTAATATGTCACATATGTACTCTATGTACGCATATCTTTATTTATATAGTGCATCCAAGTATACTGTAGTGCTTACAATACATATAGTATGACAATATTATAACACAATGGGAATAAGTGCTTCAGACAAAACTATAGGAGTTCCTGCCCTGAAGAGCTTACAAACGTGTCACAATTGTACACACGAAACAAAAAGGGGTACCGGCGCCTTGAAAGTCCAAAATGGATAATAGTCCTGGAATTACAGATAGAGGGATGAGTGTCCCAGGAGATGAATTGACAATTCCTCCGTCTTTTAGGTAGTCAGATATGGCTTCATCCGTGTGAAATTCCAGGACTATTATCCATTTTGGACTTTCAAGGCACCGGTACCCCTTTTTGTTTCGTTGTTCCATCCTGATTGTGCTATCAGATTCCACCAGGCAGCCTAGTACTCCACTAAGGTTTTGTTTTCCCTAGCTAGGGCCCACTTTTTATTATTGTTTTTCTTAGCGCTATCCACATGACTCTTTTTCTTCACAATTGTACACAACCTATTGTAAAATATTTACATACTTTAAACATTAAATACATTGGAAACACAGTATATGACTGACAGAAAATGTGAGTACTGTAACAACCAACAATTCAACCTAAACTATCATTCTTATAACTTTAACTTAGTTATATTCATATTTGGTCAACCACATCATCAAAGGGGCTTCACAGGACATGCCACACTGTCCAGCCCCCTTGATGATGTAGATGACCACATATGAAGATATAGCCTGACCCACATGATGTAGAGCCCCACATAAGGGCATCTACCATACGCCATCCAGGGGAAAGGAAATACAGCCCTGCATCTCACCTACACTGCAGGGATACGTTTCTAGACAGAGAGATGGGGACACAGCTGCACACGGCTGCATATGGCTGTGCAGCTCCTCTAAAAGTAGAGTCCCAATATTCTCTCCCTGAATATTTTCCAAAAGGATTAACAATGCTTGGTCCTATTCAGAAGCATGTAACCTCACAGAGTTAAAACATCTGGGGAGCTTTCTGAGAATTTTGGGGATGACAGAGGCTCAGGAAAGACGATTGATTATTGGGGGAAGATAAATGCAAATTCCAGGGCAATTCGAAGTCATACACAAATAAGGCATTGAAACTTGAGGGTTAAGGCAAGTGCAAAGTGCAGAGCAATCCAAGGCAATCCAAGGCCATACACAGGTAATCAATATAGTTAGAGGGGTTAGGAAAAAGGCAGAGGCCCATACAATCCAAGGTTATTCGCAGAGAAGCAGGCAATAAATACATACTGTAGCTTGAGACTTGCAGGAGCAGGGTCATGAACTGTCAAGGGAAAGAGTGTTGCAATGCAAGGAGTGTTGCATTAGCTGATCTTAAATAGGTCCCAAAGCAGGAAGTGGGCAAGCCTCTGGGTTTTATAGTTGTCCTAATGTCTCCAGCCTGGTGGAAAACAGGGTCATACAGTTTAGTGAGATTGCATCACCACTTGCACAATATTGAGTGTAAATGCGTATTCATTGGTGTCACTCAATATAATTTAAAAATGTCAAGTATTAACCAACATTACTAAAAAAAAATATTTTAAAATTATACTTTTTTTAATCAACAGCTAAATGGTGGCATGATGAACCGCAACACATACCAGCTACTGTACCATCTGCTGATGCTAATGAAAATATAACCCCTGCACAACTTCAAGAGGAATTCACTTTAATTCTGGAGCCTTTACAGATGGGTCAACCAAAGTGTGTGCTTTGAATAATGGATGCTTTGCATTTCTATTTCTACTTTCTGTGGAATGCTTAATTGTTAATAACTGCCGCAGTTTATAGAATAGTCCATATTATCTAGATATACAACTACTACTAGTACTAGAGTGCCCTGTTACTAAGTGAGTACCAAAGGTCACCCACCTTCTTCTGTGTCAGTCTCTTATGATAATGAGTGCAGGTCTTTCAGTTCCATGTCATTTGTAGACCACTCAGAATCAGAGACTGCGAGATCCAAGAATGAGCCAGGGAGTTAAGTTGCTCCTGTGCCTCCGTGTAATAAACCTGGAGAGAGATCAAAAAGGGTAGTCATGAATTCTAACATTTGTGACACTGGGAAGCAGCAGCTTGCATCCAACCTCCCATTCCTGGACACATTCCCTAATTTATCAAACAGTTTAAAAATCTCTATTGTGGGTGCCTCTTATGACGATAATACTTATGTTGAACTTGAAGATGATGATGGTTCTGTTGTAGTTGTTGATGATCATGCTGAAAACTAACGTGAGGTAGGACGTGAAAATCAGCCAATGCCACCACATGTCCTTGAAAGCCCATTGTCATTCATGGAAGAAACGTACATTTCGCCTCTTCTTTTTGACAATTGCTGTACCTTAACCCAGACAATGCATGACAGTCAATCTGAAACATTTGTCAGGCTAAAAAAAGCAAGAAACATAAGCCATCTCAGCACTACTGTACCTCCATGTTACAGCACTTGACAAAACATCAATGGCCAAAAGCATCTCCTAATACCCCTTTGTCCTCTCAAGAATCCCCAGGTGCTGTTCTTTATAAAATAATGTCTACACAGAGTGTGAAGAGAAAGCCTAAAGCTATGCCCTCTTCCTAATTTAACTATTCTCTTTGTCACAAACAAATACCATTCAGACAGTCATTTGAAAGAGTAACACAGTTTGATTTGTTGCCCTGCACATCACAAAAGTCACCCTGGCTGCTATTGCAGTGCTGGATCTGTGTCTTAAATCTGCTATTACAGATGCATCGGCCATTATTAGAACATTTCACGCGTTATATACCTCGGAATACCCATGTCATGGCACGTGATTTCTTTGAACCATACCACTTTAAGACGCGTGATGAGTCGTGTTTTATCGAGTGCAGAAAATGGCATTTTAGTGTTCTGGTTTCTAAACACCTGCAAATGACACAGTAGCACAGTAGCACAGTACTGTACACATTACAATACATTCATTTTTGCCGTGAATACGCGAAGAATTGCACCCAAAGAAATCAGAATACATGAAACTCAAACAAATCAACCGCAGTGTGCCTGGTGTGGATGGTGGCATGAATGCCGCGTGGAATACAGCAGACCCCACGAAAACGGCTACTTGAAATGTTCGAATAATGGCCGCTGCATCTGTAATTGAGTAGGCTTCCACAAATAATGGAGCTTATGTGTCCACAATACTAAATTTGATCTAGATTTAATTTCTCTAGAAAAAGCATTCCAAATCTGTACATGGGTCATAGGGGTAATGTTACCACGACCATGAAAAATCTAGTGCACTAACTGAATGCCCATGATGGACCTCTGGTGCCAGATTCAGCAACATAAGCACCATCATCATCATCCTCTCTTGAGTTGAAAGAGGTCAATCTGCTTTAATGTTTTGCTAGCTTCACTAAGAAGCATATTGTTGTCAATCTCTTGGATAAACTGAGGAATGTCCCTGCAAAAGGACTGACCACTTTTGAACTTTCCTCAGGCTTCATAGTTTTACAAAATAGAACAACAATTGTTTGGACTTTGAACACATTTCTTGTTTTGCACACACTATCAACTTGATCGTACAGAATTTTCTAAAATATGTAGGTCTATACAGGAGAGGCTGGCTGTTGAATGTAAAGTCTCTGTTATTTTCTGGATTTGGAAACAGCATGTGGAACACCGCAACAGCTGAAAGAAAAGTATAATCTGCCATGCCATCAACTGTAACAAGGTGGAATTCCATCATCTTCTTATATGTGGTTCAGTGACTTCAGATGCAGCAATAAGCCATCAACATCTATACAGCACCTCACTAGATAGGAACAGCAGGGCTAATCGTACTCCAGCACATTGGAAAATCCCTGCAGTTTTGTGTAAACTACTTAAATAATTTGAAATAACAATACGGCTAATGATATCAGACAGTGCTAGGCTGAGTAAGGTCATAACACTTATTAAACTTATAGAAAAGCAACTGTTGAAGCAACCTTGGCCTTGTTCATCACTTTATTTCTGCGCTTTATGAAGTTTGAAGGATTTCCACCATATTGAAGTCTGAACACTAAATGCACAAACATAGGTTTTTGAGAAGACAAACAGATAAGTGTTTAACTATATACTTTGTCATTTGGGTGTAGTATTGCATTTTTTTTGTGTTGGAGAAGGAGCGGCTCAGTGAGTAAAGACACTGACTCTGACACTGAGTTTGAAGCAGGGGAACCTGGTTCATTCCTGGTGTTGGCTCCTTGTGACCTTGGGCAAGTCACTTTATCTCCATGTGCCTCAGGCACCAAAAACATAGATTGCAGGCTCTATGGGGCAGGGATGGTGTCAGAAAAATGTCTGTGTAAAGCACTACGTAAAAACAAGCAGTGCTATACAAGTTCAAAAAAAATATTATTACTATGCTGCGATGTAACTGCAGGCTTATAACGCTTTGGCCTAAATGACCCACACTTATAGTATGAGAAGACCATCAGATAAGTATTTAACTATATACTTTGTCATTTGGATGTTGCATTGGGGCGTTGTTGCTGTTGTATATAGTACATTTGGTCAAACCCAAAGGCGCACCTTTTGACACAAATATATATGAAATGGTGGGTGTTGGGTTCAGAGCTTGAAGGGTGTAAGGAATCGGGGGCCACGTCCCTTGCGGCATGACCCCTCCTTACCCACTACCAGTACTGCAGCGGCTGCTGCCCCTGCCCCCCGTCGCTACCCATGCCGCCGCCCAGTGCATACCTTGAACTCTGCCATCGCCATCTTGGATTCTGGCACTGGTGTTACAGACTCTCAGCTGGGCTCTACTATTTCCTGGTCTCTCAGCCACTCACAAGCAGCTCCTCGACACGCCTCCGCCATGCCCCTCGTCCGGATTGGTCACTGTCGCTTTAAATATCCTGCTTTGCCTTCACTTCCTTGCTCTGCATAGCTCCTTGCTTCCTGTGTAGCCTGGAAACTGTGTCGTGCTCCTGTTTGTCTTTACTCCTACAGATTTGAACCGGCTTGTCTGACTTACCTCTCTGGCTCCCGACTTCGGCTTACCCATCACGATTCTTACCTCTCAGACCCTTGGACACGAAACGGATTTAACTTCGGAACTCTCTATACTCCTGAACTCGGCAAGTACAACGACTATTCTAAATCTTAATCCAGGCCTGGCCACGCTACAACCACTTCCCGGACCCGCTCCCTCTGCTGTCGGTGTGTATATTCAACATCCCACCTCAGTACAGGGGACTGGCCTGGTCTGCGGGCTGCACAGCATGACATTATGCAGAGCCCAACAGAAACAGACCTGACTGAGGTTGGCCAACGAATCAGGGGACTTGCGCATTGCATTGATACTTTGGGAACTCAGATCACAAGCCTGGTACAACAGCTTTCCCAGCTTTCACTACAGCCTATTCCTGCCCCAGCCGCGCAGGGTGGCGACCGGCCATCAGAACTCAGGATTCCTACGCCTAAAGCATTTGCGGGTGACCCTCTAGCCTGTCGTGGGTTTTTGAACCAATGTGAAATACAGTTTGAGATTTCTCCCAGCCTGTTCCCCACCGGACGCACCAAGGTAGCCTATGTTTACTCTCTTTTAACAGGGGACGCCTTGGCATGGGCCTCTCCCATCTGGGAGTTGCGTGCGGAAGTCACCCAGGATTTCCAGCTCTTACGCCAAGAATTCCAGCAGGTATTCGATATTCCCGCCCGCAGGGATACTGCTGCTGCTTCAATTGTTCAATTGTCTCAAGGTCGTAGGTCCGTAGCCCAATACGCATTGGAATTCCGGACTGTCGCGGCGGAGACGCATTGGAACCAAGAAGCCCTTATTGCTGTGTTTTGGAAAGGTTTGTCCGACTCTGTAAAGGATGAACTTGCAGTTCAGCCCAGGCCCCAGGGATTGGAGGAATTGATTGCACTATGCATACGAGTGGATTAGCACCTTCAACAGCGCCGTCATGAACGCCAGCGTCCCAGAATTTTCTCTTCTGACCCTATTCTTCCCAGATCCTTCCCAGCTATTCGTCCTGTTCTAGACACTGTGGAACCCATGCAGATTGCCAGTCAAGAGTTCTGTAATACCGACAGGACTGCCGATAGAACCCCTGACCGGACTGCCGAAAGGGCTCATCGCCGGAATGAGGGCCTTTGCTACTACTGTGGATCTCCTGAGCATACGGTACG
This sequence comes from Ascaphus truei, assembly GCF_040206685.1. Taxonomy (NCBI): domain Eukaryota; kingdom Metazoa; phylum Chordata; class Amphibia; order Anura; family Ascaphidae; genus Ascaphus; species Ascaphus truei. The sequence continues at coordinate 89,959,463 of NC_134486.1, forward strand.
TTTTTGTCCTTTAAGGCCCAAAGAACAAACACGACCAATGGGGCAAGAGGGACTCATTTTGGGGTTAATATTTTCTCACCCTATCTCTGAAGAGGAACTCCCTAAGAGAATTATGCTTCCAGTCTCGCTTGAAGGTCCAAATTTTCTCGTAACCACCGCTGTTTTCTTGATTCAGGATCCAGTGGTAACTTTGTGAATCAAGATTTTGCTACTCATAACAAGATTCCGTCCATCGCTAAGAAATCGCCGATTGGCCTCGAGGCTATTGATGGTCATCCTTTGCAACCTGCCTTTATCACGTTAGAAACTCTTCCTCTCACCCTTTCTGCCTGTACTCATACTGAAATCATATCCTTTGATGTGATGCACTCTCCTGCCGTTCCAGTTATCCTAGGATTACTCTGGCTACAGCAGCACAACCCACGCATTGATTGGAGGGATGGCAAGACAATTCAGTGGGAGCCAGAGTCAGACGCCTCACCATTGCCGGTCATTTCTCCTACCACAGTCCTCGCGGGAGTGGAAATGCCCCCGGCTAATGATTCCACTCTTCCTGAAGCATATGCGGATTTCATCGACACAATCAGAGGTTCTACCTCCGCAAAGACCTTATGATTGCCCCATTGATCTGGTTCCCGGCGCTGTTCTTCCGAAATGTAAGTCCTACCCCTTGTCTCTCCCTGAAACTCTTTAAAGGAAATGAGACCGCTCATCCTATTAATATATAATTAATATTCAAATAAACAGGTGCTCGGAAGGGACAAAGATATATATATATATAACAGTGTTATCCAAGAAGGATCAAAAAAGTATCCCCATAGCACCCGGCACTCAATGCTGGAAAGAATTGCACTGGACGACAATAATCCGACAGGAAAAATTACTTGTATTAACAACTGTATAGGGAATTAGTAACCTCATTAAAAACACACATATACATCATTCAAAACTATTAAAATACCCCATTCAGAGGTGGCTAGTATAATCAGTATAGGTTCAATAAACTATCTCCATTGATAGGAACTCTAGTGATTCCAATACATTCATATTAGTGATTCATGCCGTGTTATAATTCTATAGAGAGTTCCAAGTATCACACTATATTTATTTAGGCTTGTTAGTGTAGCATATCCTTGCATGGATAGATATATTCCCTATTTGTATATATATTTAGTAGGATAGCCCTATAGATGTGCTGGATCATATGTCAATACATATAGTTGACTTACAACATATCCTGGTGTTTTGCTGTTCAGCAATCCCTATATACACTGGCGACACATTTAATTGCACTGCGGCCAGATCCGCAAGCCGGGAGATTTCCCGGCTTGCTAGTGGCCGCCCCTCGGCGTGCCGCGAGTCATAGACGCGCGGTCACGCGTCTTCGGGAGCGTGCGCCCCCTGCACGCGCGTCCAGGGGCTCCCCGAGGGAGCCCTGGTGTCCCGCGATCGCGGGACAGCGGCAGGGGGTTCCGGGGGACCCGGCGGACCCGGCAGCGGGAGGGAGAGCGCCCCGATCGGAGGGCGCTCTTCCGCTGCTTCGGCGCGCGCCCGTCACACTCGGGCGCGCGCCAGGCTACTGCTGCGGCACAGAACGGGCAAATGCTCGAATAAACTGTGCCGCAGCAGTAGGTAGTAACATAGGGGCTATAGAATTATAACACGACATGAATCACTAATATGAATGTATGGGAATCACTAGAGTTCCTATCAATGGAGATAGTTTATTGAACCTATACTGATTATACTAGCCACCTCTGAATGGGGTATTTTAATAGTTTTGAATGATGTATATGTGTGTTTTTAATGAGTATTTAGACTAATAAAACTTTATTATTTTCTTTGGACTTTTTGGTATAAGGGTTACTACGTAATTCCCTATACAGTTGTTGATACAGGTAATTTTTCCTGTCGGATTATTGTCGTCCAGTGCAATTCTTTCCAGCATTGAGTGCCGGGTGCTATGGGGATACTTTTTTGTTCCTTCTTGGATAACACTGTTATATACTTTCCCTGAAACTGAAGCCATGGCAGCATACATCAAAGAAAACCTTGAAAAAGTATTCATTCGCAATTCTTCGTCCCCCGCTGGTGCCGGTTTCTTTTTTGTCAAAAAGAAAGATTGATCCCTGAGACCATGCATTAATTACCGAGGGCTCAATCTCATCACAGTCAAGAATCGATACTCCCTTCCGCTGAGCACCGAACCTTTTGATAGGCTTCAAGGGGCAAAAAAAAATTCCAAGCTAGACCTCCGAGGAGCTTACAATCTTGTTCGCATCCGAGAAGGCGATGAATGGAAGACTGCCTTCAATACCAGAAGCGACCACTACGAGTATCTTGTAATGCCCTTCAGCTTATGCAATGCTCCTGCTTTTTTTCAGGATTTTATGAATGATGTCTTCCGTGATGTTCTCAACTCTTTCGTAATCGTCTATCTGGACGATATCCTAATTTTTTCTAAAAATCTTCAAGATCATGTCCAGCATACCAGGCTCGTTCTCGCTCGCCTTCGTGTCAATAATCTCTACGCTAAGCTCGAGAAATGTCTTTTTCATCAAACCTCTACTGCCTTCTTAGGCTATATAATTTCAGATAAAGGATTTTCAATGGACCCTGAAAAACTTAAGGCTGTTTTGGATTGGCCTCAGCCCAACTCTCTCAAAGCCATCCAGCGTTTTTTGGGCTTCTCCAATTACTATAGGAAATTCATACGAAATTTTTCTACCACTGTGGCTCCCATTAGGGCCCTTACCAAGAAGGGAGCTGACCCGTCTGTATGGCCTCCGCAGGCCGTCTCATCCTTCGAAACCCTGAAACAAGCTTTCGTCTCGGCACCCATCCTGCGACATCCCGATGTTAGTCTTCCTTTTACTTTAGAAGTTGATGCGTCAGATTGTGGTGCAACGCCATCCTGTCCCAGAAATTCTTCCCTCAAGATAAGCTTCATCCATGCGGTTTTTTTTCAAAGAAGTTTTCGCCCGCTGAAAAGAACTATGATGTTGGCAATAGAGAGTTCTTGGCTATCAAGATGGCCTTACAGGAATGGCGACATCTCCTGGAAGGTTCCCGCGAACCTATTTCTATATTGACCGATCATAAAAATCTTTATATCGAAAATGCACGTCGTCTGGGGTCTCGTCAAGCCCGTTGGGCAATATTTTTCTCAAGATTTAATTATACTCTGTCTTATATTCCTGGTTCTAAGAACACAAAGCTGATGCCTTGTCCCGACAATTTTCTCCTGAGGAAAGATCCGAAGAAACCCCTGAAACTATCGTAACCTCTAAGTTTATAATTTCCGCCAGCTCATTTGACATTTTCAAAAAGATCGTTGAAGCTCAAACACAAATTCCGAGTGGTCTAGAGGTACCAGAAGGAACTCTTTATGCCGCACCCAGGATTCATCAAAAGATATTAGAATGGGGCCACTCTGTCCGTTCAGCCGGCCATCCCGGCTTCAAAAGAACTTTGGATCTTATCAAGCGTACTTTTTGGTGGCCTAATATGGCAAAGATGGTTCATGAATTTACTAGTGCTTGTCCAGTATGCGCACAAAACAAGACTCTTCATCAAAGACCCTCAGGCTTGCTCATGCCCTTGTCAGTACCTGAACGTCCATGGTCACATATTTCAATGGATTTCATTGTGGATCTACCCCCTTCCAGAGGGATGAATACCATTTTGGTCATCGTTGACCATTTTTCAAAACAGGCCCACTTTGTTCCACTCAAAGGACTTCCCTCCTCTCCCCCCCCAGCTGATATCTTCACCAAGGAGGTGTTTCGCATCCATGGGATACCTACATCCATAGTCTCGGACCAAGGCACGCAATTTATATCGAAATTTTGGCGGGCATTCTCCAAGAGGCTTGGCATGGCGCTATCCTTCTCGTCAGGCTATCACCTCCAGACTAATAGGCAAACAGAAAGACTAAATCAAATGCTGGAACAATACCTACGGTGTTTTATTTCCGATTCCTAGGATAATTGGGTTGACCTGCTACCTTGGGCAGAATTTGCAACCAATTCATTTCGTAATGAATCCACGCTCGAAACCCCGTTCTTCGTGAATTATGGTTTTCACCCAAGTCGACTGCCAATCTCAAACATTCCGATAGGAGTGCCAGCGGTTGATGAACGGGTAACTATTCTTCAGAAGTCATGGATCGAGATTCAGTCCGCGATTCCAGCGCCGCTCAGAAATTCAAGTCTCAGGCAGACCACCGTCGTCAACAGGCCCCTAATTACAAGCCAGGGGACCGAGTTTGGCTTTCATCCAAGAACATCAAGTTGAAGTCTCCGACCCCGAAATTGGCACCCCGATTCTGAGGGCCTTTTCTGATCCAAGAACAAATCAATCCTGTGGCATTTCGTCTGCAACTTCCGTCTTCCATGAGGATTCCAAACGTATTCCACGTTTCCTTGCTCAAGCCATTCTTCCAGAGCAAACGGTTCCCTGCTAAGACCCATAGACCCAAACCAGTCACGGTCCAAGGACAACCTGAATTCGAAATCCAGACAATCATGGATTCTCATGTATCCAGAGGAAAGATACAATTCCTTGTTCACTGGAAGGGTTATGGCCCAGAGGAACGCTCTTGGGTACCCAAGGAGGACATCCATGCTCATTTCTCTTGGACCACTTCCACAAGAAATTTCCACAGAAGCCTTGGATGGATCGTCCTGAGGTCGATCCTGAAGGGGGGGTACTGTAAGGAATCGGAGGCCACGTCCCTTGCAGCATGACCCCTCCTTACCCACTACCAGTACTGCAGCGGCTGCTGCCCCTGACTCCCGTCGCTACCCATGCCGCCGCCCAGTGCATACCTTGAACTCTGCCATCGCCATCTTGGATTCTGGCACTGGTGTTACAGACTCTCAGCTGGGCTCTACTATTTCCTGGTCTCTCAGCCACTCACAAGCAGCTCCTCGACACGCCTCCGCCATGCCCCTCGTCCGGATTGGTCACTGTCGCTTTAAATATCCTGCTTTGCCTTCACTTCCTTGCTCTGCATAGCTCCTTGCTTCCTGTGTAGCTTGGAAACTGTGTCATGCTCCTGTTTGTATTTACTCCTACAGATTTGAACCGGCTTGTCTGACTTACCTCTCTGGTTCCCGACTTCGGCTTACCCATCACGATTCTTACCTTTCAGACCCTTGGACATGGAAACGGATTTAACTACGGAACTCTCTATACTCCTGAACTCGGCAAGTACAACGACTATTCTAAATCTTAATCCAGGCCTGGCCACGCTACAACCACATCGCGGACCCGCTCCCTCTGCTGTCGGTGTGTATATTCAACATCCCACCTCAGTACAGGGGACTGGCTTGGTCTGCGGGCTGCACAGAGTGACAAAGGGATTGTGTCTTTTTATCATAACAGGAACAATAAGAGCAGTCACTCCAAAGTAGATTTGTGAACTGTACTTTACTTCTACTTTACTTTGCCAAGTACACAGAGCACGTGTACGTTATGTGCCCAAAAACCCCAGTATACAAAATTAAAAAAAAAATAAAATATGTCATGTACGGCACGTGAAGGAATTGTGGTACCTCGCTCAAACCCCTAAATAAAGTAAAAGAATGAGGTCGCGTGCTGCCAGGGATAGGTACGTAGACAAAAGGGATGTAAGTGTGAAGAACACACCAAAAGATCCCCACTAGGGCGCACCACAGACCTGAGTTGTATTAAATCATGGTCCTTTAGTACGCAAACATACAACATATACAAATTTATTGGGACATAATAGTCTAAATCACTACATAAATTACTTAAAAATATGAAGCTCCTAGTGCCGAGTAAGGGAACTCCACACGCTTGCCAGTATTGCAGCTTCAATGATGCTGCTTCCTGCTTCACTTGACTGACACTTCTCACAACCAGTGTCCCTCCAAGGCACCGTGACACTGGTTGTGAGAAGTGTCAGTCAAGTGAAGCAGGAAGCAGCATCATTGAAGCTGCAGTGCTGGCAAGCCAGAGTGTGGAGTTCCCTTACTCGGCAGCCATCTTGGAGTGTGTTTTGAAGCTTGAAGGAAAGATACTACACAGGGAGCCCCTGAGGACCCCCCACTGCTGCAGGCATCTGCCCCACTTGTCTACACATGCGTTTAGGACAGCTTCATGTTAAAACTTTAAACTGCACCATGGCATTACTGTTTACTGCTATAATTCTGTACACCTATATTAACAATGTATATAGATGTCTAACAGCTAACCTTATACTAAACACCCAACCTCAGACATACCTCCTCTTATTAACTTAGGGTTAAATTAAAGGTATATTAATACCATAACCAATGATTCATTCAAGAGGAGTTTTCTTTGGGAAGGGTAAAGCAGAATGAATTACAACCATTTAACTTTCGCGTATATTCTCCTCATTTGATACACATCTTTTGATGCTAGTTTCTAGCATCATAGAGGCACTAGGAGCTTCATATTTTTAAGTAATTTATGTAGTGATTTAGACTATGTCCCAAAAAATTTGTATATGTTGTATGTTTGCGTACTAAAGGACCATGATTTAATACAACTCAAGTCTGTGGTGCGCACTAGTGGGGATCTTTTGGTGTGTTCTTTACACTTACATCCCTTTTGTCTATGTACGGCACGTTCGCTGCATATGGGACAAGGGTTAATATTCACGCACAAGTGCCCCAACTTTTCACCTCCGCAGAGGTACCTCAAATGGACAATATCTCTTCTACAGGACAAAGGTTAATACTCACGCTTGCAAGCGCCTGTAATGCGTAGCTCACCACAAACGAGGTGCAACCACAGGGCTGAGGTAGGGATTGGTACAAAACACCGACCACAACCACAAGGGCGCGCCTAGAGTGTAAGATAGTCTTGCAGGCCGGATCAGGGTGATAGAAGACAGCGTATATGAGGTACTTGCTGGGTTTTGGAGTATGGAGTAGCGGATTGTTGGGGTACGTAGCCAGAGTTAGGATTGGAGAGCGTAGAGTAATCGTAGAGCCAAAGCCAGAGTCAGTGCACGATAGAGCAGAGTCGTCATATCTAAAGCCAAGGTCAGCACAGGAGAGTATCACAAGATAAGTTCCAGGCAGGGTCAGGCAGCAAGGTTCAGGCAGACAGGCACAGAGTAGTGAGTTCAGCATCACACAAACTGGAGTTATGCTCGCCAGTGACTAAGCATTCTGAGAGTATATTAAAAGGACCTCCCACCAATGGGAGGCAACCAGGAAGTGGGGCTGCGGTTCTGGATAGGCTGCTGGATCATGCAGGTGTGTCCTATTGCACAGCCAATTGCGACCGCATTAGAGTGTGAGCGCGTGCTGCGCAACACGTAGGCGACATGGTCGCGTGCTGTCATCACGTGCCACAACACCCATGCCAGTAAAGGGGCGGAGACCAGAGGCAGGGACTGCGAGAACAGAGGCGGAACGAGGAGAACAACCGCGCCGCGTATTACCGACATCAGGACGGGGACGGGACCGAGGGGCGGAGACCAAAGACTGAAGGGGAGACAGTGCACTGCGCACATGCCATGCGTCAAGACCGGAGGAACGAGAACACGTCCTGCGCCCAGAGACAGAAGGGGCCACGCATAAGTACCACTGCCAGTTTGCCACTATTGAGTGCCATGGGGATCAGATGGGAGAGCGAGGGTTAAAGGGGCCGAAGCACCAGAACAGTGAATCCTCACAGTACCCCCCCCCCCCCTCCTCTAGGAGCGACCTCCGGACGACTCCATGAAGGCTTTTCTGGAAAATTCAGATGAAAGTTCCTGACCATTCTTGCCACATGAATCCGATGACTTGTAACCCACGATCTCTCCTCAGGACCGAATTCCTTCCAATGAATGAGATAATGTAAGGAGCCTCGAGAGAATTTGGAATCGAGGATAGATTGGATTTCGAATTCGGTCTGACCCTGTACTGATACGGAAGTGGTGGGGAGAACGGGAATGGAGTGAGCGTTCTGGACCACAGGTTTGAGCAAGGACACATGAAAAACTGAGGGAATTCTCATGGACAAAGGTAAAGACAAGCGATAAACAACTGGATTGATTTTTTCAGAAATAGAAAATGGACTCAGGAATCTAGGAGCAAACTTCATTGACGGAACCTTTAACCTAATATTTTTTGAAGACAGTCAGACTTTGTCACCAGGCTTAAATGTAGGAGTCGGTCTACAATGGTGATCAGCTTGACATTTTTGTCGCTCGACTGCTGATTTAATGTTCCTTTGGGTACTTCTCCATACTGTAGACCCTGAAGTTCCCTGATCCTGTCGGCGGCGGCTGAGACCCCTGAGGTAGAATCTGTAAGAGGAAGAGTAGCTGGATGAAATCCATAATTGTTGATTAAAGAGGATTCAGTGGTAGATTCGCTACGAAGGTTATTGTGTGTGAATTCCGCCCAAGGAAGGTCCGACCAATCGTCCTGGGAATCAGACACGAAGCACCGAATGAATTGCTCTAAAGACTGATTAGTCCTTTCCGTCTGTCCATTAGTTTTCGGGTGATATCCCCGAAGAAAAGTGAAGATATATGCCCAACTGGAGAAAGAAAGAGTGCCAAAATTTAGATATTAACTGGGATCCTCTATCGGATACAATCATTGTAGGTACTCTGTGTAGGTGAAAGATCTCCTTGATGAATATTTCAGCAAGTTTGGGAGAGCTAGGCAAGCCTTTGAGAGGTACAAAATGTGATTGCTTGGAGAACCCATCTACTACAACAAGAATAGTGTTCATACCTTTAGAATTAGGTAAATCCACCATGAAATCCATGGATAAGTGTGTCCATGGCCGAACCGGGACAGGTAATGGCTGAAGTAGCCCAGCAGGGATTTTTCTAGAAGTCTTGGTCCTGGCACAAGTTGGGCATGCAAGTACATAGTCCTTAACATACTTCTGCATCCGAGGCTACCAGAAAGTCCTGGAGATGAGATCCAATGTCCTTTTTGCCCCGAGATGGCCTGCCGATTTAGAAGAGTGTCCCCATTCCAGGACCTGTTTGCGCAAGGAAGGAGAAGTAAACAGATGACCTTCAGGGACTATAAGATTATCAGTAATCTGATTTTGCTGAAGGACGATATCCATTAAAGCCTAAAAGTTAGTGGAAGAAAGAATGAGTTTGGATGGAAGAATAAACTTGAGTTGATCCTCAGAATTATCCTCAAGCAAAAATTGACGGGACAGAGCATCTACCTTAACATTTTTAGTCCCAGTAAGGTACATGCTGTGCCAGCGTTTATTCTAAAACTTCTCGGGGGCGTGGCGGTTCCATATCCTGAATGCCACGCGGAGTAAATGGTGCATCCCCCCTGCTCATGCTGCATTCGTGCCTCCCAGCACCTGCCGTTGAACTGCAGTTTATTCTTGGTTGATCTGTTTCATTATAATGGTTCAGATTTAATTGGGGGCAAGTCTTCACGTATCCGCCAGGTGGCAGATATTCATGAATTTTAATGAATTCTAATGTGTACACTGCTTGTGCTACAGTAATGTGTCGACTTGCAGGTGTTTAAAAAAACCCACAGTGGTCCATTGTGAATTGACCTTGGTGCTGAAGAAGTTACTGTATCAATTTAGGCGTTTCCTAATAAAAACTCAATGCTCTGTGTCTTTTTCACATTACTTACTGTACAGTCTTTCTCACTGCACAATCACTCGCCGGACGGAAACAATGAGTATACCGCAGTACGTGTGCAAAAGACCGGACTGCACATATGCATACGTAATTTGATTGGCAATTAATGCAGCAGCTGATAACATGGCCACCGTTTGTGAAATCTATCAATATTTTATCTCAAATTATGACTTTTACAAATTTTCACCTGATGCTCGTGTGTGGAAGCGTGCAACAAGAAAAAAGTTAAGTAGCGATCCGTGTTTTTTTCGTATTGCCCCTGCACAAGGAGTTAGAGGAGGGTATTGGTGTGTGGTGCCAGATTTTTCCAGTATCTTTGATCATGGAGAAAGGTCAGATTTTATTCTTTTTTTAAAATATCAATACATTATGCACACAGACAAGTGATTAGTTACTGCAGATCGGTCCGTTCTCCTGTAATCAATCGCTATGCTCATGGTTATTTAGTTCTATTATTTTATTCACAATTCTAGAAAATGTAGTCCAGCAATATGATTGGCTGAGCAGTTTCTACATGGTAGGTGGTCTGGGAGGATGCTTTCCTCCTGTAGTCGTGGCCTTATCGGGGTTGTCATCTCGTGTTATGGTCTTACCGAGTTTGACATGTCATCCTCATCAATGGCATACAGGCACATGTATTCTGCTGACGGAGGGGGTGCGCTTGGTGATGGAATCGAGAAGGTCACATTCATGCCACCCTCCTGCTCCTGCGTCCAACATACAGGGGCATTAGCTCCAAGCAATGAATTAATCTCCACTATGTTGCTCTACATGCTCTCCATCTTCTTCTCAATCTTCTCCAGTCCTAGGTTCCTACAACTTAGTGCCCCAGCTATTGCCAAACCAATTGCTTCCATAGTCAACTCTATCCTGTCTGTAAGTAGAAAAGGTGGAGAGTAAACCCCAAGTGTCCTGCGCTCTAACTGGTGCAAATTCTTGTTTGTGTTGAAGGTATGCAGTCTCTATATATAGAAATATAGGCAATGATGTTGCAGATTAAAGGAATAAATGGATAAAGTCCAGAAGGGGTGGGGGGGGGGAGGTATGGTTGCTATGAAGCCACGGTGGGGGGGCCGATTGGCAGAATATAGATAGAGGCAGGAGAAGCAGCCCTGATGGGAGCCTCTCTCATGAACTCACGGCAGTCTATATCTGCTGCCCTTACCCGACCTGGTCACCTCGCCGCTCGTCTCTCATCGCTGTCCCCGCTTCACGAATATCCCACAGGGTGGATGTCGTCTAGCAGCCTCTCAGGGACAGGAGCCCACCGTCTGCGTACGTCCTCTTCGCCTCTCACCGCTCCACGGGTGCTCCGTGCGGTGTATGGCGTTCTCCCCCTGCAGCTCCAGGCAGGTCCCAGCAGGCCGTGCGCTCCGGCACTGCTGACGCTCGGGAACTGACGTCAGACGCTGGGAGGGATCGTAGAATCCCATGCAACAGGATTGCCAGCGTGCTCCAGCCGGATAGGTAGAAATAGTAGTGTAGAAAGGTGGCGGTCACTGCAGAAACGGAGCTCAGTCAGGATACAATAAAATCAGCTTTATTTCACGGTGCTGCACATTACAGAGAGACCATCTCTGACGCGTTTCGTCTCGTAGCAGAGACTTTATCAAAGAGTACTCTTTGCCCGTTCTCGGCCGAAGCAGCGGAGGAGAGGCCCGCCGATCGCGGCTTCCCCCTCTCCTCTCTGGAACCGCCGGGTCCCCCGGAACCCCCTGCCGCCGTCCCCCACATCGCGGGACACCAGGGCTCCCTCGGGGAGCCCTGGACGTGCGTGCAGGGGGCGCAGGCACCCGATGACGCGTGACTGCGCATCGGAGACGCGCGGCACGCCGAGGGGCTGCCACTTGCAAGCCGGGAAATCTCCCGGCTTGCGGTACTGGCCACACTGCAATAAAGTGTGTCGCCAGTGTACACATGTTAAAGCTGCAGTACCTTACTTGGATGAAAATAAAGCAGGCAGAAGCCTGACTTAAGCAATATAATACTTTGCATGATCCTGTTTGTTGTATAATTAACCCTAGAAGACTGTGTCGGGAAGAACCCAGACAGACGTCAGCACTACAAAAGAGGGGCGTTTGTCACATATGGTGGAGAATGCGGGTCGACACTAAAAAGTCTGTGGGTTTGCAAATAAATGCGGGGCTTTGAAATGGCCGCCCAGCTGAACTAAAGTACAGATGCTATGAGTGAAGTCTGTCCCACTGTGTAAATCATTTGTGCTTCTAGCATACACAGAGAATGTGCGAAGTGTGGATGCAATCGCACCCTGAACCCAAACAGAAAACCAAAATGTTTTGCTGAAGAAAAAATTTGCATCTAGAAAGTGCTGTTTGTAAAGCTAATGCCTTTTGCTGAAGTGAGTGAATTTGCAGCTAGCAAGTGCTGTATGTAAGTTGCTGAAGTGAGTGAAATTGCAGCTAGCAAATTGTCTCTGCCGGGTTTCTAAAATGGCCGACATGGAATGTTTGTGTTGCAATGCACGAAATCTTGAAAAACAGTGTCCCTTCAGGCCATACGATGATGATGACGACGACTCGTATGTGGCCCCGGGAGGAGAGCCGTACCCACAGATGAATTTAGTATGCTGGGCCTGTCATAAAGTAGGTCACATGGAAGATGTGTGCCCCAAAATTTTCAAAGACAAACAGCTGCAAAAGCAAGCAATGCCCTATGAGTGCAAGCAAGATGTGGAAGCTGATACCAGTGAGTGTGTACCCAGTACCACTGATATCTCTGGAGCTAATAAAGCAAAAATAAAGAAGAAGAAAAAGAAAACTGTTCCTCAAGTCACAGGGGAAGTGACCGAGCCACTTGAACCTGCGCTGTCAGGACATGCGTCAGAAAGGCGCCGAGATGTGCTGCAGTCCGGAGTGACCGGCAGAATTGTCACGGGAACAGTGGCAAAGGAAAAGGTGGAACAAAGGGAAGCTGAATCCTTGAACCAGGATAAAGAGGCTTTGGTTTCTGCACTCCAAACTGCCCGCCATAATTATGAAGTCCTGTGGCAGGATTTGGTGAAGGAGCGAGAATGTTGGAAGAAGGAGCAAGAATCTAACAATAAGGTGCGAGAAGCGAACGCCGAGTTACAGAGGTGTATACTTCCAGCTTTACAGGAGTACGAGGCTTTGAAGAAAACAGAGTCTCTCTTACGGAGTGAGCTGGAAGAGGTGACGACTAGGCTGGAAAAGGCCAACATCGTAATTGCCCCCATGGATGAAAAACAGATTAAGTCTGACAAATCGATTGCTATCCTAAAACAGAAATACGGGAAGGCTCTACAAGAGGTTCACGCGCTCAGCAAAGAGGTGCAAAACTCACGCCTGGAGGGCCACGGTCTGAACACAGAGCTGGGAATGTTGAAGCAAACCCATGAGATTGCCCTAAGTGAGTTAGAGACTGTAAAGCAAGAAAATGAGAGTCTGAAATTGGAAAATTCAGATTTGACTGACCAAGCAGAAAAAGTAAAGAAACAGTTGACTCAGGAAAAATTAGAAGTGCAGGAAGCACTACAGAATGCATTGATGCACACTCAGAGCCAGCACCAGGAAGAAAAGGACGCTCTGAGAACAAAATTGCGACATGTATGCACAAAACAGAATTCTCTCGTGGAGGAACTTAATGTTTTGAAAAAGGAGAAAAGCATTAGAATAATTCAGAAGCACTGCAAAGCTCTTATCCAAGGAAGAAGGGAAAGAGAAAATTATTGGCGTAAACGCGCCGCATTATCATCCTACAGGCTACCTACAGAGGGATGAAAATTTGTCAATTCAATCGCCGGAATAAAGCAGCCTGTGTTCTTCAATCATTCTACCGTGCCCGCATGCTACGAAACAGATTCATCATTATGAAAGGAGCAACTATAAAAATCCAGTCTCTGACTAGGATGACACAGAACAGGATTCGCTATCAAACCCTGAGAAATGCGTCACTGGTTATCCAGCGGTACTTCCGCCTGAATAAATGTAGGCCTCAGGAAAGAGAGACCCAAGACTACATGCCTGCTGACTGCAAAGGTAAAATGCCACAGGGTACAGCCGGAGTTAGTGAGAGCTCCATCAATGTGAAGGTGCTCCAGGTAATCAGTGCTTCATCTTCTAAGTACCATATAATTGCCCCAAAGGGAAAATCCCAAATCTCTGAGAGTGATGGTCGTGAGAAAATACATGGCAGTAAGAAGTACCATAAAGGTTCAAAGGTTGCAAAGCAAAAGCGACGAAGGTCAACGCTGGCCTTGAATTTTTCCGGATCTCGCCACTCTGGGCCACAATATAAAGACAAAGACTATCCGGCCCCAGAGTTCCGTCAGAAGCTAAAGAAACAGTCCAGTCATTTGTAGGTTGCTGCGGGTGTTGAAATGAAGTCAGAAGATGTAATGGACTGGAAGTCAAGAAAAAAAAAAAAAAAAAAAAAGGAAAAATGTTTGGGAATGACCGATTTTTATGTTATATGAGTGGACTATGTCACTTAACTTTGCTAATAAGCTAGTGTAGTTATGCTACAGTATATTAGGCTTCTAGAATAAGCATTTTGTCAATATTACAATGTTATATTGGTTCTCTGTGTTGAAAATGTAGCTAAACTACAAATTAATATACAGGGTTGATGGCCCTTAAGATTACAAGGCTGTAGTATAAAAAAAAAAAAATATATATATATATTGGTAGCTTACAATATAAAAAAAAAATGCCCTTTTCGGTTGGTAAATATATAATGAGGTTCATAATCTAGAGTAGAAAAACCCAGGGAGGTAATAGAAATTGTCTGGTTTTGTGAATATATTAAGCATATCCTGAGTTGTAAGAATGTGTGCTAGACACTTATTTTTCAAAATAGTTCCCTAATAGAGAGCAACAAAATATGTTGGCCAAGTATAGTCTCTTATGACGAAACCTATTGTCCATAATTGCTGTGGATTTCATATTCATATTCGTGTCATGTGAATACTTAATATTGTACTGAGGAGTTCGCTCAAGTATTTCAGGTAGGACGCTCACCCCAGTGAGGTCCATGGCCGCTCACCCCAGTAGGTGTGAGCTGGGGAGGGGGATATGTGACATAGTCCAAAGATGTTAGGCAGCTTTCTGCCCCATTTTAGGTCAGAAAGTGCAGGAATAGTTAAAAATGATCCGTTCCACAGCTTCCCATTAACTCAGGCAGCTGGATGGAAAATCCAGACCACAGATTACAATGGGTCTAGTTCTCCCTCACCTGCTCTTCTAATCACATGCACAGGTATTTAGAGCAGAGAGGTTTTGCATTTCACTCTCTCTCCTTAGAGCCTGGAGGCTGGGGGTATCGCTGCTCCCCAGAATCCAGTTCGGGGATGACGGCCCCTCCAAGTATCACAGTACCAGAGGATTTGCATGGACACTTGGGACCGTGTTCCCACCACGAACAGATAAGACAAAACAAAACAAATGTTTATTGCTGTTGCTAAAAGACTGTGCTGTATCTAGTGACCCTAAATGAGAGTGCATTGTTTTAAGCTGGGGAACCAGGTTAGTTGGCCCAGTTAGTTCGCAGTTAGAGGCTGATTCTGATGTGTAGTTAGTTCCCTGAAAGGGATAGGATTACTTTATATGATTTGGTTTTTATTTCTTAAAAGTGACACTGTGTGAAATGCTATGACACTGATATAAGTGAACTGCTGAATGAAAATGTCTGAGTGCCTCTAACCTACACATGTTAAAGCTGCAGTACCTTACTTGGATGAAAATAAAGCAGGCAGAAGCCTGACTTAAGCAATATAATACTTTGCATGATTCTGTTTGTTGTATAATTAACCCTAGAAGACTGTGTCGGGAAGAACCCAGACAGATGTCAGCACTACAAAAGAGGGGCGTTTGTCACAGTACATTTCTTATCTTGCTTTTTTAACCATAAATTGATGCTTTTTTTATCTGCACCATGGTTTCTCTCTGTTTTTGCGTGGTCTTACCACTTGAGTAAGATCTCCTGTCTCCAGTCGTTTGGGATCCTGGGATTGCGGTCTGCCACATTTCTGCGGTCCTGTCCATATGCTGACAACATCACCTACCTGTTTCGTTTGGGATCCTGTTACTGCAGTCTACATAACACCTACGATCCTGTCCATTGCTGATTTTACCACTTACTTGTTGTAAGTAGGCAATCTATAGGGCCAAGATTTTAATCTGTTGCCTTAACCAAATATACTGCACAATTATTTTTTGCATTTTATCTTTTGGGGTGTTCCTGCTGCCATTGCTCCCTTCCAACCATCCGCGAGGAGTGCTATTGACATCTGCGTGGGTGGGTGCTGGAACAGGTGACCAGGGGGGTTCCCAGTAGCAGAGCATCGTAGGAGATGGGTGTTGGAGCAGGCGACCTGGGGGTTCCCAGGAGAGCTGCATCGTGGATGGGTGCAAGAGCAGGTGACCTGGGGTTTCCCGGTATAGCAGCATCGTGGATGGATGCAGGAGCAGGTGACCTGGGGGTTCCCGGTATTGCAGCATCGTGGATGGGTGCAGGAGTAGGTGACCTGGGGGTTCCCAGGAGAGCAGTGTCGTGGATGGGTGCAAGAGCAGGTGACCTGGGGTTTCCCGGTATAGCAGCATCGTGGATGGATGCAGGAGCAGGTGACCTGGGGATTCCCGGTATTGCAGCATCGTGGATGGGTGCAGGAGTAGGTGACCTGGGGGTTCCCAGGAGAGGAGCGTCGTGGATGGGTGCTGATGGATTCCAAGCCTGTTGCTTTCTTTGTACGCCAGTGAATTTCTTCTTCACATAATAAGGCCCAGGCTTCTTAGATTTTGGAGTCGTCTGAATGTTTTCTTTGTTATCCTTTCGCTTTGACTTTGAAAAGGCTTCCGCCTTTCGCTTTTTCGTGGTCGGCACGGCAGAACAAAGCAGATTCCTGCGTTCGTAGAATCGGGGTTGATCCATGAAAGCAGATGGCATAATGCAGTATCTGGACAAGGGCAAGTTCAGATACAGATCAGCGAGTGGTAGGCTATGTAATTTGTGTCACCTTTTATACACTGTGCCACTGTTTGTTTGTTTTTGCGTGCATGGCCACGAGGTGCAGGTGTTAAAAGTTGGCGTACTGTGTACTAAACGTGTCGAGTAAGGTTGAGACGCATCAATGTATAAATACACAATCCATTTTGTTGATTCACTGCACATTGTATTCACATCGACTACACATCAAATATACATTCTTGTGCTTGTATTTCTTTCTAAACGCAGCAATGCCGATTAAAAAGATTTCAAAGGATCTCAGCATGAGAATACAGGATATGTACAAGAGAGGACAACGAATTTCACACATACAAGGGTGGTTAAATACTTTGGGCCTCGTTGTACCAGCAACCACTCTGAGCTATCATGCCCATGGTAAGGCCAGACGTGTCAAGCGGACACCAAACAGTCACTACTGAGTAAGTATTTACAGTATGTTTTCTTTACTGTACAGTACAGATTAAATGCATGTTTTTAATATTTGATCAAGTTTTACATTCTTATAATCAATTAATTTAAACACACCCATGACACCCATTGTATTTCAAAGTGAGTTGCACCTCTTTCCTTAATTATCACTTACTTCATTATTACTCATTATGACTCACTCACTCACCACCCTCAATGCAGTATACAGTTTACTGTCAACAGTATGACACACACACATACAGTAAAGTACACGTAATATTATATTATAATGTTACAGTATATTTATATATATCTATCATAATTTATATACTGTAGCTGTATATTTATATAACTATACTATATGTATATATGTATATATATATATATATATATATATATATATATATTATAATTTATATAACTATATTATATATATCCATTATAATTTATATACTGTAGCTGTATATATATATATATATATATATATATATATATATATATATATATATATATATATATATATATATATATATATATATATATATATATATATATATATCTATTATAATTTATATAGCTGTATATTTATATAACTATAATATATATGTAGCGGTCATGTAAAATGGCTACAGTCATCTCTCTTGCTGACAGTAAGGCCTGGTAAGTTGTGGGCATGCCAGCAGTAATTATGGAGGTTTGCCCTCACACCCTGGTGGGGTGCCTTGTGTATGGATGGGAGTGGTCACAGGCTCTGACTCCATGGTTAGTGATGTCAGAGGTGTGTCAGCTTCCAGAGTGTACATAAGGCACAGCACTGTGTCTAAAAGTTAGTTCTGCTAAGTGGAGGAGGAGTTCTGAGTAGTTCTGCCAGAGTTCTGAGAAGAGTAGAGTTATGTTATAGTAGCTGAGTAGGAAGACTGTGTCCAGGGACCTGGCACAGGGTAAAGACATCCCGGCTGGGATAGGGAATCCCTATTAAAGGAGAATTACACCTTTCAAAGGGAAGCACTGAATAATGATGAGTGGCTAGAGAAACTACTGCGAGGGGCAGTTAGCCCACCTCACGCAATAAAGATGCTCTTGATTACCAACCCTCTCGTGTACGTGTGGAGTGATTGTACAGAGAGGAGCACCACCGAGGAGTTCCTCGCCAGGACCATCCCCAAGTGACCGAAGGGACCCTGATGAGGTGGAGGCGCTGCACTGGAACTAGGTAGGACTCAGCACACTACCTCAGCTGCCTGTCTGGACGGGTCCTCCCCATACACCATCATGCGGGAGACTCAGGAGTCCTGTTGCCAACAGGTGCACCACCAGACACTATCACACTGTAATGGGAACCGGTTAGACCACAGGGGCCAATGTGAGATTGGGTGGGTCAGGCCGGGGCACAAAAACCGTTTATATATATATATATATATATATATATATATTGTGACAAACGCCCCTCTTTTGTAGTGCTGACGTCTGTCTGGGTTCTTCCCGACACAGTCTTCTAGGGTTAATTATACAACAAACAGGATCATGCAAAGTATTATGCTGCTTAACTCAGGCTTCTGCCTGCTTTATTTTCATCCAAGTAAGGTACTGCAGCTTTAACATGTGTAGGTTAGAGGTACTCAGATACTTTCATTCAACAGTTCACACATTTCAGTGTTACAATATTTCCCACACTGTTATTTCAAGAAATAAAAACCAAAATCATATAAGCAAATCCTATCCCTTTCAGGGATCTAACTACACATCAGAATCAGTCTCTCTAACAGCTGCTGGCCAACTAAACTGGTTCCCCAGCTTAAAACAATGCTCTCTCATTTAGGGACACAAGATACAGCACAGTCTTTTAGCAACAGCAGTAATCATTTGTTTTGTCTTATCTGTTCGTGGTGTCCAGGCAAATCCTCTGGTACTGTCATACGTGGAGAGGCCGTCAACCTCGATACTGGATGCAGGAGAGTAGCGACACCCCCAGCCCCCAGGCTCCAAGGAGAGAGAGTGAAATGCAAAACCTCTCTGCTCTAAATACCTGTGCATGTGATTAGAAGAGCAGGTGAGGGAGAACTAGAGCCATTGTAATCTGTGGTCTGGATTTTCCATCCAGCTGCCTGAGGTAATGGGAAGCTGTGGAACGGATCATTTGTAACTATTCCTGCACTTTCTGCTCTAAAATGGGGCAGAAAGCTGCCTAACATCTTTGGACTATGTCACAATATATATATATTTACACACAAAAAAATGACTGCGCTCAACAGGTACTAATGATGTAAGTGTATAGGTACTAGTAAGCACTGTTGATTAGCATAAATGATTGACTATACATAAAGTAAATATAAATTCAATAGCTGAATTTATACTGGTATTCACTAAACATGCTACAAAGATTGTGTGTGATTCTAGACTAATATATATTAAAGCTAAAATAGTATTCTATAGTATTCTATATAAAGGGAGGATTCTATACTGGTATTTAAAACAGTTTTTTAATATAGTATTCATTCGCAGCCCTTCTGACTCTGGTTGCTGTGCCTGGACACGGCCAGGACATTTGGAACGTGCCGGTCTCTGTAGCTAACAGCGGGGCTATACAGTCACTATATTACATCCGGTTTGTGTAGAGGGCGCGCTTATACTTCCGGGTTAGAGCCCCATTAGCGATCTCCACCAGATGGTTGCGGGAAGACCGGGGCCCCATTTCTTACGAGAGCGGCTAGCCAGCGAAGGTACAGGTACAGGTTAATCTCCTGGTGTGGACGTTATAGGACTAAGTACCTTGCCCGTTATTTCATTGTACGGGGACATTTATCCACGATCCTGGCATCCGGTTTACCAAAGAGATTGTTACACTTCCGGGTCACGGCTCCAGAGGCATGCACAGTTCCTGCACTCAGTGAAGACGGCCGAAGCAGCTGATATCTTCCTGGGGAGAGAGCATACACCAGCGGAGCCATAGCAGCACATGGAGGCGAATGAGTATACTCATTACATGCTTTTATTGATTATTTGTTTGTGAGTGCATTTATGTTGGACCTAATCCATTTTTATTAAAAGTGTATTTTTCATGTTGCACTAGGACCGGGCGCTTTCTTTTCTTGTTGTTCATATATATATATATATATATATATTATAATTTATATACTGTAGCTGTATATTTATATAGCTATATTATATATATATATCTATTATAATTTATATAGCTGTATATTTATATAACTATATATAATATAAAATATATTTATATATGTATATTTAGCCATACTGTAGGCCTGAGCATAAATGATGGAGCATCACAGATGAATTTAGCTGCCAGTAATCCAGTATGTACTTGTTTTTCCTTTACACTGTAGGGCGACAACTCTTCTGGTTGACCAAATAAGCGAAGAGAATGATGAGGTGTGTGCCACAAGGGTCAAGTACGCTCTTGAGAAAAATCACAATATAATCGCATCTCAGAGCAGCATCAAAGTGATGAGAAACAGATTGGGATAGATATATGGGCGTGTAAGGTTAGTACTGGACAGTACAGTAGGTAAAAGTGTGGTTTAAGTAAATATACAGTACCTCTAAAATTATTCCTTGTCATTACAGACTGTATCCTATGATAAGGGACGCCAACAAGATCAAAAGTTTGGACCAGGCACGGGCATGGATTGAAAGTGACGAGACTTTTCAGGATTGCATCTTTACTGACGATGAGTCAACTGTATCGCTTGAGAGATTTGCCACTTTTGCATTCCACAAATAAGGACGCTTACCTACGAAGCCACGTCAAAAACACCCAGTGAAGCTGCAAGTGTGGGGTGCGATCTCTTGACATGGACCAGGATGCATCATCATCTTTGACGGTAAAATAATGCACAAAGTCACATGCTATTTCCTTATGAACTGTACTGTACAAGTGTGCAGTATTTGGAGCACTTTTCTTTTCTTGTTACAGGAATCCTGAATAAAGCATTTTTCCAAGAGATTGTGGAATACATTACACGTGCATTCCCAGATGGTCTAACAGGCCGATGATCCGAAACACACCGCGTCTACTGCGCAAAACTCTATCCTGGATCTCCTCTTACCTCTCCCATCGTACTTTCAGTGTCTCTTTTGCTAACACCTCCTCCTCCTCTATCAATCTCTCTGTGGGGGTACCCCAGGGCTCTGTCCTGGGACCCCTTCTCTTCTCTCTTTACACACTCTCTCTAGGTGACCTAATCACATCTTTTGAGTTTAAATATCACCTCTATGCTGACGACACACAAATTTACCTTTCAACCCCTGACCTTCACCTGCTATGCAGACCAAAGTTTCTGAATGTCTGTCTGGAATATCATCCTGGATGGCCATCCGTTGACTGAAACTTAACATGGCAAAAACAAAGCTCCTTATACTTCCTCCCAAATCTGGCCCTACTACCTCCTTCCACATTACTGTTGGAAATACGATCATTCACCCAGTAGCCCAAGCACGCTGCATAGGGGTCACACTCGATTCCTCTCTCACATTCTCCTCTCACATTCAAAACGTTTCTAAAACTTGTTGCTTTTTCCTCCAACATCACAAAGATATGTCCTTTCCTCTGTTACTCGTCTGCTAAAACTCTGACTCAGGCCCTCATTCTCTCCCGTCTCGATTACTGCAACCTCCTGCTGTCCGGCCTCCCTGCCTCTCACCTGTCTCCCCTACAATCTATCCTAAACGCTGCTGCCAGAATCACTCTACTCTTTCCTAAATCTGTCTCCGCGTCTCCCCTCCTGAAATCCCTCTCCTGGCTTCCGATCAAATCCTGCATCTCACACTCCATTCTCCTCCTCACTTTTAAAGCTTTACACTCCTCTGCCCCTCCTTACATCTCAACCCTAATTTCTCGCTATGCACCATCCTGACTCTTGCGGTCTTCTCAAGGAAGTCTTCTTTCTACCCCCTTTGTATCTCAAGCCATCTCCCGCCTTAAACCTTTCTCACTGACTGCCCCGCACCTTTGGAATGCCCTTCCCCTCAATACCCGACTAGCAGCCTCTCTATCCACCTTTAAGACCCACCTTAAGACACACTTGCTTAAAGAAGCATATGAATAGCACTGTGGATAATCCTGGACATATGATACAAAAGCTTGGCCCCCTGCAGACGCACTTACTAGAATTCCCTCCTACTGTCTCTATACCTTCTCCTACCTAACAATTAGATTGTAAGCTCCTCGAAGCAGGGACTCCTCTTCCTTAATGTTACTCTTATGTCTGAAGCACTTATTCCCATGACCTGTTATTTATATTATTTGTTATTTATATGATTACAACATGTATTACTACTGTGAAGCGCTATGTATACTTATGGCGCTCGCTTTATAAATAAAGACATACAATACAATATGCTTGCCAGCGGTATCAACTGGGTGGAGATGCCAGCGGAGTAAGTACGGTAACCATTTATCATTTGTTTACACTGTTTACAGTGTATCTCTTTAACTAATTCTCCTTCTTTCCCGCCCTCCAAGTCCAGATTGCCAGATTTCAATCCTATCGAAATGGTATGGCATCAGCGCAAGGATCATATCAGAAAACTGGTGAAACCGTCAAAAAAGGATGAATTGGCGGATGGCATAATGAGTTTTTGGAACAATGTACTCACGGTAGAAAGATGTAATAAATATATAGATCATATTGCAACGTGTTTCCCATTGTTTTACAGCATAATGCGCAGGCAACAGGAAAGTAGTAAGGTACAGTATAGTACTGTAGTATGGTAAGTATAGGTACAGCAAGTAGGATACAGGTAAGTATGGCACAGATTGTTTTATATGCACTTTACTGAACTCATTTTTTCTTTTCTTTTCAGACCTGCTGCACTGAAACTTGTTATAAAGTAGTTATACAGTCGTTGTAACGTAGTATAGAGTTCCAGTATACAGTATACTGTAGTTTGGCAGTAGTAACTGCATAGTCCAATATGCAGTAGTAATACTGTACGCAATGCCATTAAATGCACTTAACTGCACTCATTTTTTCTTTTCTGACAGAGCTGCACTACAAAAGGAAAGGCGGGGGAAGGGGGGTATCACATGTAAAATTAGTGAACTGTGTGTATTGTGTAGCATAGCAACAGTCATAATTTAAACAACCCCCCCCCCTCTCTCAATGAACTACAGAATGCAATGTGGCCATGACGAAGAAGATAAAGACTGTAAATTTGTCTTTTTCCTGATTATTTGCATTTTTAATTTTTCCATGTTTATCCTGATAAAATAAAAAAAATTCTTTAAATTCATGAGAATCATTGAAACGCCCCCCACCCAACAAAGAAAAAGAAAGAATGGCACACATTGTTAACTTATCAAAAACATGATTCGGATTATGGTTTATTTCAATCAGTCCTTAAAAAAGGGTTTATTAATTTATTTTATTTTGAACTTGCAATTCAGTTTGAATGTGGGGGTGGGATTCTCCCTGAAGGGCTTATCACAGGTGAATTGCTTTGGGTAAAGTTTGGCTTTGTGTGTGATGTGGTTGGGGGTGGGCTACAGTAGGTGCTACAGTAGCAGTGTGTGCAGGATTAGTGGTTCAGAGAAATCGTATGGCCAGCGGTTAAACACATCCCATGCGGAAAAAAAAAGGAATGACTGTTATCGTACGTGCGCATGTGTGTGTGTGCGAACGGGGGAGACAACACAGCTCATCAAAGCCATTTGAGTCATTCGAGAAGGGATTATCACACGTACGCATGCATTAAGACTCAAAGGCCTCAAGAAGACTCAGTGACACAATTACTGTAAACAGTATGCCACCCACCTCATACAGTTTGAACATGACTAGTGTAGAATTAAAAAGCTACAGTAGTGATTGATTCTCAGAATATCAAAAAATGTTATGCAAGCCCATGTCGAGAAATGAAAAAAGGGATTTTTTTTTCAGACTTGAAATTCAAATTGAATGAGAAGTCATACATGCATGCGCATTAAATCCAAACAGTATTTAAACAATACATATATAATACTGTACATATACTATAGAATAAATACATACTGTATAGAATAAAAGATTATAACTTTATTTTGGGGGTTTCTCATAAGAGTCACAGGTGCCTATGCAGAAACCGGCGAGAAGCCCTACCTCGCCAGTTTTTTGGCAAATATGCTTACAGCATTTCAATAAATGCCGAAAAACTGGCGAGATGAAGAAAAACCACCGGTTTTTGTTTCCGGGAAAAAAAACTCGCTGCGGGTGGCGAGAAGATTTATCTCACCAGTTTTAAAACCCGCTGTATACTAGTAGCCCCAATCAGCATCTCGGCGCTGATCGGCATTATAAAATGGAGAGATTTTCTCCAAATCGCTCCGCCAACAAAAGTTGTCAAAAAGCTGGTGCTGAGCGGCGATACGGGACATATAAAAAAAAACAGGCCCTTTTCCTGCCTTGGATTGATGCAAGGCGGCTCCAGAGCTGATACCCAGTAATACCAGCACCGAACCCCCCCATGTATCCGAAGCAGGAATAATGCATTAACAGCCCAATTCATTACCTTAGCGGCCAACCGCTAAGGCAATGAAGGGGTTAACCATCCATTACCATGCTTTGGGTGGGGAGCGGCAGTGGATTGAGGGGGTATTTCAAATTTGGGGGTGTGTTTATGGCTTCCGGGGGAGTTGCGGGTCTACTTAAACCCTTCATTACCATAGCGGTTAATACCGCAACGGTCATGAAGGGGTTAAGCCCTCCAGCGACCCACCTGCAACCCATAAAAAACCACTGTTGGGGCGATTACACACTGCACCCATCCCTGCTAACCACAATATATATATATATATGTGGCTCTTCTGTGCATGCGTGGCAAGCGACGCGCCTTCGGACTGACACAAGACACTGAGACAAGCGTCTCAGGTAAATTCCCTGATTGCTAAAGTGCCTGCTCTCTATCAATGGTGACTGACGTCCTATGGCCTTACAGGTAATGGGGGAGGTGGCGCGGAGCGCAGCTATGCTGAATACCATGTCTAATTGCATGTTGGTGATTGGCTCTCTTTGTGTGCACTGTATCATGGGTGGGGGTATATATGTGTGGTCACTTGCACTTGTGGGTTGCACGGCCCTGAGGAAGGTCTCTCTGTGAGACCGAAACTTCGGCTTACGTGTGTTTATGTCTTGAATACAAACTTTTGGATTAACCCCGTGCAGTTTGCTGTCTCTTTACTGGTCCTTGGATTTGTTCGTATGTTATATATATATATATATATATATATATATATAAATAAAAATAAAAATATATATATATATATATATATATATATATATATATATATATATAAATAAAAAATACACCAGTAACCCCTTAAGTTCCCTAACAGTTTTGGCATGCACAGCAATAATTTGATTAATAAACCCCCAAAGACAACCCCCAAATACAGTACATAAAAAGCAAGTCACTTTAACTCCCTTTGCCCCATGCACCAAAAACAAACAGTAGATTTTATGTACAGTATATATACTGCATATACTGTATACTGTATTATAAATTAATATTCACACAGTATAAAGTCCATTTTTCAGGTATCTCCATGTTTTACAAATGTTTTGTGGCAGAAGAATTTAATAAAGGCTGCAGTATGTATTATTGTGTGTTGATGGTTAGAATTGCTGTGCACTTTAAATGTTTCAACATTGTACAGTATTTGTAAATAAATGTTTTTGTACTGACTCCACCAATAAAAGAACATGTTGAATTGCCTCACATTGTTTCCATTTGCTCCTTTGACAGTGTAACAAATGTAGAGGCTTACTGCACTGTTTTTTATTGCCTTATCGCAAAGCCGCAAGATCGGCAACATTGTAAAAAAAGAGCAATGAGCGCGCAATTGGCGTGGGAACTAGGTCAATTGGCGTGGGAACTTCTGTTCTAGGGCACCTAGAAATAAAATTAGCCCCTAGATGTTAGGAACCCCCTCACTTGACCCCAACAGGGTCCGAGCAGTAATGGCGGCGAGAAAGGGTCACGCCGGCGAGGAGGGTCCTACCATTGAGCGTAATGGCGGAGAAAGCTTTGAACCGGCTAAGTCAGAATGAGCAGAAACCTGGAACCCACAACTCCGGTTCTGTTCAAGCTAGAAAGCTCAGATTCGGTCACCATGTAGTCCTAGTTGCGGCAGGATTGCATGGCAAATTGCGACCCTCTCGTGGCAACAGAACGGAGTCAGGCTGATGTTAAAGTTCAGGTTTCTGCCATTGACTTGCATGGCAGAAAAAAAGCCACTTTGGTAATGTGCTTTTAAACTGTCTTTTGGTATCTCCAGTTCCGGGGGTCGTGCATGGCTGATATTTTGCCACTATGGCAAGTGTCCTCCCGCATGAGGACCAGGCGAATTTCAACCCGCTCAGACCCACAGAATGGATTTTTTTACATTATATTCGCGCAATTGGCGTGGGAACTACTTAGGGCCTCGGTCAAGTTCACGGGCAATTGGCATGGGAACTTCTGTTCTAGGGCACCTAGAAATAAAATTCTTTTTGTCCATAGATGTTAGGCACTGTATACCACTGTACAGTATACTGTAGAAGACACATAATGAAACGATACTGAACATGTAGAATAAATGCATAGTTTTATTTATTCGGGTTTATTACACATTATACTGTACGGCGGAAAACATCAGCATACAGTACAATATTATCCATCGAAATCCCCCCATTAGCCGTTTTCTTTTCTGAGGAAAAACAAAAAGAAAAGTTTTAATGTACAGTAATGGTCAGCCCCCTAAAGAAGTACCCAGCCAGCCCCACCAAAATAATACGGCAACAATACAGTACTCACCATAGAATTTCCCATTCAGCTAGCGCCGGCGCCGGTCCACTGCCAGTCCAGCATTCTTCATCATCCACGTCGATTTGCAGCGGGACTAGTCCACCTGTAGTCAGCAGGTGATGCTGGAAATCGCTTAGGTACATGCAAGCTTCATCAAAACTGCACGTGAAATCCGACTCAGGCTCAGGGTTGTCACTGACAGTGGGACCGTCATTGGAAGCCGGTGCTGGTGCTGGTGCTGGTGCATTGCTTGGCAGCGACTGTCGCTTCTTAGTTGGTTTTAACATGACCCTTCGCCTTTTGCCGCCTCCATGATCATAGATACGGGAAAAATCCGTTGACACACACCAATACCCTCCAACAAATTGGGGCTCAATACGGTGAAAACAGGGATCGCTACATAACCTTTTCCTTACTGCACGCTTCCACGTATGAGGAGTTGGCGAAAATTTGTAAAAGTCATAGTTTTCGATAAAATACTGATAAATTTGAGCAACTGTTGCCATCTTATCATCTGTTGCATTAATCGCGGCCCATATCAAATACGCGTAACTTCTGTCGGTTTTTGGAAAGCAGGCTGCACTTGAACACTCATGGTGGGTCTCTGGAGAATAGTGTAACAGAAACTGAAACTGGTCTTTGTCTTTCTTTAATATGAAAAGCCTAAATTGATACATTTTTGCAACTCTTCCTTCAGTCTCAAGGCCAAGGCCAAGTTACAATAGCACACTGTGGTACAGTATCTTTTTTAAACGAAACACCTGCAAGCCGACACATTACTGATTCGGCGCATTACAATTCATGAATTTCTGCCATCTGGCGGACACGCGAAGCATTGCAGCCTATTAAAATCCGAACCATTATCAATAAACGCATCAGCCGGGCATGACCCGTGGCTGGGAACGCAAGGTGAACGCAGCATGCGCCGGGTGAACAGCGTCGCATTCCAGGAACCAGCCAGGGACAAACCGGTGATTTGTTAGAATAAAAGCTGCCGCAACAGTATACTCTCTAAATTCCTGGGATCATGTATCTATAACTGTTAACATTTTTATGTTTGCTTTTAATGTTTGCTTTTGTATCTAATTATTATATTTTTGATTTTTAGATATATTTTGCATCGGACCCATTAACAGTTAATGTTATGTAGAAAGGGTTAATTGTTATTATTTGTGATCATTATCTTTCAGCGTTTGTGCAGATCAAATATTTGATTTGCACTGATGCTGAGATATGTAATGATCAATATTTTATGAGTATGCCCATAATTATGTTCATTTACTATGTGTTCATTATTATATAATACTGTATTTATTGGTTTATATGGCATCATGTTTGCAATATTGATAGTCATTACTTGTGTTTTATAGAAGTTTATGCTTTTTAAGGTAATAAGTCATTTATTTCCTATTATTTATGCTAACTGCATGAATTTATAATGTAATATTATGCCATGTGAAGTGCAATGACGTCACTAATGACGTTTCGTTATTTTAACTTAAAGTATGGTGCTGTTGTTCCCATATAAGTTTTACCTGGTAGTTGCTAGTTATGCCTGTGTAACGACTGTATAAAGTTTTGAGGCATTGATGGTCACGTGATGATGCGTCATGTGATCGCGTGAGAAACGTGACGTGATGACGTCACGCAGGACCTCTCTAAGTCCAACCACAAGATGGTGGACTTACATGTCAAATATAGGGCTAAGCTTGGCCCTTATGCCTGTGTCAATGCTATATGAAGCTTTGAGGCATTGTTGGTCACGTGATGACGCATCACGTGATCGCGTGAGAAACGTGACGTGATGACGTCACGCGAGTCCAACCACAAGATTGTGGACTTACATGTTAATCATAGGGCAAAGATTGGCCAATATAATTCAGAGCTTAGTAAAGTTTTGACACACACAATATGCAAATAGCTGCATGACGATGCGTCACGTGACACGTTGCGTGACGTGATGACATCATGAGTGACACTCCGCAAATTTGAAAATTAATGCAGGGGGTTATTTAAGGGAGGGAAACATAGAGGGAAGTTAGATTAAGCCCCTGATGAAGACTTTGCAGTGGAAACGCGCGTTGGGTGATATCAGTGATCACTAAGGAGCCCTTGTTGATGACATCAAGAGGGGAAGACAGCTTTAATCAGCCCATTACCTGCTGTGACAGCCGTGGAGCGGATGCTGTAGCTGTGAATATCTTGTCTGACCCTATGACCCTGGGTGGTCTGAATGCTCTTAAACAAAGACACTTATGTAAGTGAAATACTTTGTGTTTTTAACATTAAAAACAGTGTTATACTATTTTGCTTTCCCATTCTGTATATGGATTTCCCCCCCCCCTCTATATGGATCTGGAGTACCTGTCTGGAGATATAAGTTGGTAACTTTGAATAACCACAACGCTTTCATTTCACGTTAAACACGGGAGTGCAAATTTTATAGAACTTCCAGCATTAAAGCTATTGTGTTGGAGTAGACAATATTGCACTATTTTGTGTTTTCATTTTCTTTTTCATATCCTGATGGGAATTGCGCACCTGATTCTCCTTCGTTTGCTGATTGAATTTGGTTTGAATTCTACATCAGGAGCTGCACTCATTAAGGATAGTATATCATCTGTGTTACGTTTGATTTATTTATGATATTATTTGCACATTTTTTTCTATTTCACTCGCCATCTCTCTGCCAGATTCCTCTCACAGATATGCGCACCTTCCTTCATACTGCGAGGGGAATCCGCCAAAAACATGGCGAGTTCTAAGGATTCTCGCAGTTTACTGCATAGGCCCCACAGTATGCCACCCACCTCATACAGTTCGTACATGACTAGTGTAGAATTAAAAAGCTACAGTAGTGATTGAATCTCAGAATAGCCAAAATTATTATGCAAACCCATGTCGAGAAATGAAAAAAAAAGTTTTTTTTTCAGACTTGAAATTCAAATTGAATGAGAAGTCAAACACGCATGCGCCTAAATGTGATGGCATGCATATGCGTTTCAGCAAGGTTCCAATTAGACATTCACGCATGCGCATAAATGTGATGCCACGCATATGCGTTTCAACAAGGTTACAATGAGACATACACGCATGCACATAAATGTGAAAACACGCATATGCGTTTCAACAAGGTTCCAAAGCGACATACACGCATGCGCATAAAATAAAAACAGTAGGAAAAGAGCAAGCATAGCAAAAGTATTGATTAATAAATCATACATATAGAAATGTGATGACACGCATACAGTATGCGTTTCAACAAGGTTCCAATCCGCATGAGCGGAAAAAATATTTTATATTCTGAAGATGATGCGACGTTATACTGTATTTTTTTAATACTGTACTTCTTTTCCTTTAGTATCCTGTATACAGTACAGTATGTGTCCTCCTATTTTTTATGTATGGCTAAGGAGCCCCAGACTACTGTATACAGTATGAACTCGTAACGTTAATCTCTGCTTCCAATATAAATCTTCAAATTACAATTACTGTACACACACAGGCTTGCAGAACTGTACGGCTGTACTGTGTAAGTTGAATTGCTATTAGACTTTTAAGACAACAGCTTGTGATCGCCCACTTGAGTTTCTAGATGGTATTGCAGACAACGCTAAAATGCAATTTTCAGCGCCCGATAAATGGATTCTGCACGTGATAGAAAACCGATAGAAACCCAAGTCAATTGCTATACGGTTGGAAAACATATCGCGTCATGACCCGATATTCAGAGTGGTAAGGCATGCGAGGCTTTAGAATAAAAGCTGGCGCAGCTCTATAATGTATAAATATTCAGGTCCACCAGATGATTGATAATAAAGATTACCATGATAAATTCAATTCCCCATGGATATATTAGTATTTTAAGTGACAAATAATAATGATAATGAAAATAATAAACTAAAATGAAATAAATAAATTAAAAAGTGAAGAATTTGGCATGTGTATTTTATTTATGTATATGTGTAATCTGTAATCTGTGATACATGTAGGTAGAATAAATAAGAACATACTGTATTTAGAAATACATATATATGTAATGATAATTTTCAGTGAAGACAAATAATTATGTGTGAATAATAATTGATAAGTATGTGTAAAAATGATGATGTTGATTGTGTTGTGTTTTATTAAAGTGAAAATTACTATCTGTATAGATAGATTATATAATATTATATTATATATATATTCTATAATCCATAATATCTAGAATAATGTAATAATATTAATTGCCATATAAATGGCCATGAAAGTGTATAAAATAAATAAATTGTGTACAGTATAAAGATGACAAAAGTGAAAGTTTATATGTACGGTCCAAAGCAATAGCCAGAGGGAACATGCTGAACATGTTCATTCCAGACCTCTGACAGTCACCCTGAATGGTATGGAAAAGATAACAACTACACAATAGTGCTAGAGTCTATACAATCGTCTAGTCCCTTAGGATTTAACGTATCCAGCACAAAAATCCAATATTTTTCTCTGGTATTCAATTTCTTAACTCTATCTCCACTTAACAATGTGGACGGAATGATTTCTAGATCCATCACTGATAATGATGAGGGGTCCTTGTTGTTTTTGTCTAGATAGTGTCAAGACAAACTATGCGTCAGTAAACCATGTATTATATTGCGGCTACAGCTGCGGCCGCCTTTATCCTAATGCGGCCGTATCGGCACAACTCTGATAACCGCGGGCAGATGCAGTATTTATTTTTTTGTCCGGAATAGGTTCCGGTATTTTAGCTCTCGGAATATTAGCATTTTATTAGCGCTGTCTGCGATACTGCAATACCGTCTAAAAACTCAGGGGGGCGTTCGCGAGCTGTTGTCTTCAAAGTCTAATACTTTAGCAGTTCAACCTACATTACGTCAGTACACAGTCTGCATGTGCGCGAGCAGTAATTGTAAATTTGCATATTTATACATGCATGTGCAGTGCTGTATGTCTCATTTGAACATTGTTGAAACGCATAGGCGTGTACTGTAACAGTATCACATTTCGGCATATACAGCGCTCTCCGCTCGCTCGCCCACGCACACACACACAGGCTAATTTACTGCACTGCAGTATTTCAACTACTTATCTTATCTACAGTACAGTACACCTCTCCCACACCATTCCTTTGAATGTGTGTCTTTCTGGTTTCAATCACATTCCTGCTTGCTAGCTGATGATTACTGCGCATGCATCTATAACTTCACCACTGCTTGCTTGCGAAGTTCAAGAGTGAGTGACCAAAAAATATATATATATTTTTTTTCTCGTCATTTTTTATTTTTATTTTCTCCACAAGCCTGCCTAAACCATCTTGATATTACGATATTCAATCTGTGCTGTAGCTTTTGACTGTGACACTGTGCGTTTGACTGCACATGGTTGATTTGTGTGGTTTTTATGTATTTGGGGGTGTGGTGATCACATTATTATGATGACCTGCCTGTTGAAAATATGTCATGTCTTTGATCAACAGTACAGCTAATCCTTCATGCAGCTGTACCCTGTACCCCCGTCCCCCACGCACACACTCACACACACAAGGCTCACTCAAGGATTTGAACCTCTTATCGACACCTCTCCAGAACCATTCCGTTTCAAAAGCTTGTCATTGTGCTTTTAATCGTCCGATCCTAGCCGAGCATCACCTGTCTGCGCCTGCGTGTAATCCTCTACAAAACCATTCATTAATTTTCCTATTTTTGGCTTTGAGTCAACTCTCTGTAATCCTCCTTGGGAAGGGAGCTAGCTGATGATTACTGCGCATGACTCACCCATCCACCCCCCCCAACCCTTTGAGGCTTTGTTTACGGTATCGCTTGTGATAATCCCTTCTCGAATTTGATATGTAAATCTGATTTGCACAGCACTGTGAAATTGAGAGTTAAAAAAACATAATCTGATTCATGTTTTTGATGCAGTACTGTAAGTTACCACTTTTTATCATTCTTTCTTTTTCTTTGGTGTAGGGGGGGTGTCAATGATTATGATTATCATGAATGTAAAGAAATATTTATTTTATTTTATCAGGAACAAAAAATACAAATATACAAATAATCATGAACAATACAAAATGCAGTCTTTATTCAGTTCTTCTGTCAGTTGAAAATTGAGGGCCGGTGGATAATCATGAATAATGCACATTGATAATAATATTAATTAATAATATATAATATATAATAATATATATAATAATATAAAATTTTCCGTCTTTATCTTCTTCCTCATTCTGTGAAATTCATTGAGAGAGGGGAGGTTTTGTGTACATCATGACTGCACTTTAGATACACTTTACAGTACACACAGTTCACACAATGTACACATGATACCCCCCCTCCCCCTTTCCATCCTTTTTTTCTCTGAAAAGACAAGAAAATAAAAAATTAGGGCAGTAAGGTGCATATTATGGCATTGTGTACTGTATAGCTACTCCATATTGGACTACAGTATGCAGTTAGTACTGTCAAACTAGTCTATACTGGAACTACTGTATACTGTAACTACTGTTAAATACTTTGCAACCAGATGGCTAGTGCTGTTCTCTCAGGAAAGAAAAAATCTGTGCCATACTTACCTGTATCATACAGTACTGTACTTGGTGTGCCTTTACTTACCATACTACAGTACAGTACTATACCATACTACCTTCCTGATGCTTGCCCATTACGCGCGATCACAATGGGCAACACAGTCGCAATATGGTCAATATATTTATTGCATCGTTCCACGGTGAGTACATCGTTCCAAAAACTCATTATGTCTTGCGCCAACTCATCCTTTTTGGAGGGTTTCACGACTTTTTGGATATGGTCCTTCAGCTGATGCCAGACCATTTTGATAGGATTAAAGTCTGGCGATCTGTCATTGGAGGGGGAAAAAAAGGACAATTAGTTATAGAGATAAAGTACACAGTAAAAACAGTCGGAAAAAATGAGACACGGTTACCGCACTTACTCCGCTGGCGTCTTCACCCAGTTTATACCGCGCTCAAGAATATGCGCTGTTGACGCGATGTGCTTTGGATCGTTGTCCTGGTAGAAACGGTAACCATATGGGAACTTACGTGTGATGTATTCCACAATCTTAGGCACAATTTTCTCTTGGAAAAAAGCTTTATTCATGATTCCTATAACAAGAAAAGAAAAGTGCTCAAAAAACTGCACACTCGTACAGTACAGTGCATAAGGCAAAAGCGTGTGACATATTTTACCTTCAAAGATGACAATGCATCCTGGTCCACGCCTGGAGATGGCACCCCACACATGCATCTTCACTGGGTGTTTTGGACGCGGCTTCATAGATATGCAACCTTTTTTGTGGAATGCAAAGGTGGCAAATCTCTCCAGCGAAACAGTAGACTCGTCAGTGAAGATGCAATCCTGGAAAATTTCTCCACTGTCGATCCATGCCTGGGCCTGCACCACTCTCTTGATCTTGTTAACGTACCTTATCATAGGGTACGCTCTGTAATGACAAGGAATAATTTTATAGGTACAGTACAGTACAGTTTCTTAAACAACACTTTAACCTCCTGTACTGTCCAGTACTAACCTCACACGTCCATATTTCCATCCAATTTTGCGTCTCATCTTTTTTATGCTGGTCTCGGATACAGTGAGATTGTGATTTTGCAGCAGAGTGTATTTGACCCTTAAGGCACTCTTCTCATCATTCTCTTCACTTATTTTGTTGACCAGAAGAGTTGCCTCCCTTCAGTGTACAGAAAAACAACAATCCGGTAAGTTACAGTGCAGTAGGCCACAAGTACAGCATATCATTTACAGTAAACAATTATAGATGCAGCAATATAAACAATAATAGATATAGGGGCATATGCAGAGAGCAGCGAGAATTGCAATCTCGCCAGGTACTCGCTAAATATGCCTACAGCAATTCAGTAAATGGCGAGAAACTGGCGAGATGAGGAAAAACCGCCAGTTTTTTTTTTTTTTTTTAAAACTCACAGCGCGGGTGGTGAGAAGCAATATCTTGCCAGTTTTAAAACCCGCCATATGCAGGTAGCCCCAATCAGCATCTCGCTGCTGATCGCGCCAATAAAATGGAGAGATTTTCTCCAAATAGCTCCGCCAAAAAAAGTTGGCAAGAAGCTGGAGCTGAGCGCGATAGGGGCCATAAAAAAAAATCAGGCCCTTTTCCTGACTCGGATTGATGCCGAGGGGCTCCAGAGCTGATACCCATTAATATCAGCACCGGAGCCCCCCGGCATGCATCCGAGGCAGGAAAAATGCATGTACAGCCCACTTCATTACCTTAGCGGGTAACCGCTAAGGCAATGAAGGGGTTAACCCACCGTGCCAGCTTCATTGTGGGTAGCGGGTGTGGGTGAAGGGGTTATTTGGCCCTTGGGCTTGTGGGGGGGGTTGCGGGTGCACTTAACCCCTTCACGACCGTAGCAGTTAATACCGCTATGGTCATGAAGGGGTTAACCCCTCCGCTACCCCCCGCAAGCCCGAAACAACCACCGTTGGGGCTAATACCCCCTTCACCCACACCCGATACCCACAATGAAGAATAATCACACACAGCAGCCCCACACTAAATAAATAAATCTAAATGAATAAATAAATAAATGAATATAAATATATATATATATATATATATATATATATATATATATATATATAAATATATTTATATATATATAACCCCAACAACCCCTAACATACACATATATGCACATCAATGATACTATAGGCCGGCGGGGGCCCTTGGGTGTTACCCGCAGGCATGCAGTACCAATTATGTGCCCCCCCCCCCAAATTAATGAATAAACACATACATACTTGTAAAGAAATAACCCCCCCCCCCTAACACATACAGTATAGTTATGGGCACAATTACTATTATCAACAAATGGATAATAGTGAATGTGGCCATTTTAAATACATATACAGCTATAAATAAATTAAATACATATAGCACTTACCCATTACCGGTTGCCACGATGAAGGCCATCCTCATCTTCATCCTGCCCATGCCCCCTCCGCTGCTGCAAAACAGACACAAAGAGAAAACACGGGAGTTAGGGAGTGATCACAAAGCCACACAAATTGAAAAAGTAATAAGTAGATAATAATGGTAATCAAATATGTGGGTGCAAAACTGTGAACTGAAAGTGAATCAGAAAAGGAGGGGAAGGAGAACACAAAATGGATGTGTCTCCTAAAAGAATTCACTATACTGCACTCCTACATTCCTTAAAATTTAACTTTTAATAAATTAACATAAAACATATGTTACCAAAACACCGTGTATGGTGAATTAAAAATAAATTAAATTGACAATACCACGCATCCGTGTCAATGAATATACGTTGGAATGGTATGTTTTATGTTAATTTATTAAAAGTTAAATTTTAAGGAATGTAGGAGTGCAGTATAGTGAATTCTTTTAGGAGACACATCCATTTTATGTTCTCCTTCCCCACCTTTTCTAAAACAGACACAACAATGAAAACATCCAAAGTAATGTCCCCTAACCCCTTAATCACCATAGCGGTTATTAACCGCTACAGTCATTAAGGGGTTAACCCACCCTCACCCACCACTTGGGATGCCTTCATACCCTCCCACAGTAACACCCCACCCCGTGAGGCCTAACCACCCTCACCCACTACCCACAAGGGAGGCCTACCCACATACCGTTGGGGAACACCGCCCCCCCCCCCAAAACCTACAGTACAATAATGTTCAAAATAACTATTATCCAGATAGGGATAATAGATTATTTGCCCATTATTAAAAACATTAACTAGCTAGCTATGGTGATTAACGGGTTAGGGGACATTACTTTGGATGTTTTCATTGTTGTGTCTGTTTTGCAGCAGCGGAGGGGGCATGGGCAGGATGAAGATGAGGATGGCCTTCATCGTGGCAACCAGTAATGGGTAAGTGCTATATGTATTTAATGTATTTATTCTTGTTTATGTATTTTAAATACACAGTGGGTGTATGTTGTTTATTGCAATGTTTATTGGGGCAATTGCCCCCAATAAACATGCTATTTTGCCTTAACCCTTCATTGCCTTAGCGGCTATACGCTATGGTAATGAAGCAGCATTTCTGTATTTTAATAATATTGTGCGGGAGCAGGGAGTCCCCTGAGCTGAACCGCATTGATTTGTGGCTCAGGGGACCCCCTGCTCACTGTACACTATTATTAAAAATACATTAATGTTGCTTCGTTACCGTAGCACATAGCCGCTAAGGTAAGGAATGATTGTGTATTGATATGTGTGTTTTATTCATACTGTAGATGTGCAGAGGGTCTCCGGAGCTGAAGCGCTTTGGTTTTAGGTCCGGGGACCCCCTGCTTCCCGAGATACAGGCCCCTTTAGGGGGTGCCGGCATCCCTCTGCTTTCTTTACTTTCCGCGGTCACGTGATCGGGAGCTTTACATGCAGAGGGATACCGGAACCTCATAAAGGGGCCTGTATCTCGGGAAGCAGGGGGTCCCCGGACCTGAAACCAATGCGGTTCAGCTCCGGAGACCCCCTGCACATCTACACTATCAGTAAAAATTTATTTTAAATAATTTTTAATGTGCTGATGTTTGCGCTGAGAGAGCAGCGGATCTCTCTGCTGCAAACACAACTCGCCAGGGGACGGCTTCTCTGCAGTTTCTCGCCAGGCAGCCGTCTCGCCACCGGTTACTCGCCATTATATCAAATGGTGGTGGTGCATTCATTCGCCAGGGATTCGGCCCTCTCTGCATACAGCGAGGTTAACATGCCAAAAACCTGGTGAATTGAAACCCTGGCGAATGCAATTATTCGCCCCTTTGTGCATAGGCCCCTTACTGTATTATATACTGTAGTTATGTAAATATACCGAAATAACTATAAAATTAGATAGATCTATACTATATAGTTATATTAATATGCAGCAATATAAACAATAATAGATATACTGTATTATATACTGTAGTTATATAAATATACCGAAATAACTATAAAATTAGATAGATCTATACTATATAGTTATATTAATATGCAGCAATATAAACAATAATAGATATACTGTATTATATACTGTAGTTATATAAATATACCGAAATAACTATAAAATTAGATAGATCTATACTATATAGTTCTATTAATATGCAGCAATATAAACAATTATAGATATACTGTATTATATAGTTATATAAATATACTTACGCGTTTGTTACCGTTGGTGTCCTCGTGCATTGTTTGTTTTTTTCCGTGTGCATGATAGCACACGGTGGTTGATGGCACAATGAGGCCAGAAGCAGCTAACCAGTGTTGGATATCTGCAATTTGTTGTCCGCTCGTGTACATCTCCTTAATTCTCATGCTGAGATCCTTTGAAATCTTTTTAACAGGCATAGCTGCGGGTAGAAAGAAATATTAGCACAAGAATGTATATTCGATGTTTAGTCGATGTGTATTCAATGTGTAGTGAATCCACAAAATGGATGGTGTATTTATACGTTTATGACTCATATTAGAGTACGCCCACTTTTAACATCTGTACCTCATCGCCATGCATAAAAGGTTACACACTTTGCATAGCCCACCACTCGATGATCTGTATCTGAACTTGCCCTTGTCCAGATACTGCATTGTGCCATCTGCTTCCATGGATCAACCCCGATTCTACGGACGCAAGAAGCCACTCGCCTCTGCCGTGCCTATCACACAGAAAAAGCGAAAGGCGGCAGCCGTTTCCAAGCCAAGGCCAAAGCGACAGGCTAAGGCTAATAAAGAAAACATTCTGCTGACCCCAAAGGCTAAGGGTTTTAATACATGTAAGCCTTATTATGTCAAGAAGATATTCTGTGATTTACACTCAAGGCAAAACAAATGGCAGCCAACCCATCGAACCCGCAGCCCACTTCCTCGATTACGCTTCGACGTCTCTGCCGCTGCTCTCCCGAAAATCTACAGCCCATCTTCTCCACTACTCGTCCACGACGCTGCCACCGCTCTCCAGGAAACCCACAGCCCATCTTCTCCAATACTTTTCGACGATGCTGCCGCTGGTCTCCCGGAAATCCACGGGTCACTTTCTCCATTACGCTTAGACAACTCTGACGCTTCTCGCCCGGAAATCCACAGGTCACTTTCTCCATCCCTCTTCGACGACGCTGCCACTTCAATCCCGGAAATCCACAGGTCACCTCCTCGATCCTTCTTCGACGACGCTGCCGCTTCTCTCCAGGGTACCCCCATCTCATCCTCCATCGCACCCATCCACCCAGATGTCCACAGCACCACATGCACAAGAACCATATCGTTAGACCGCATGCTGAATGGGTTGTGTCGATATCCCCGGGAACTCTTCTATGCTGGTAAAGATAGATCTTCTTTTTGAGACCATGCTAAATATGGATCAACGGATGGAGAAAATGGATCAACAGATGGAGAAGATAGAGACTGACATAGCGGGGATACATAATTTGCTCGGTGTTCATGCCCCTGTATCCCCGACACCGGAGAAGGAGGATGGCATGGATGTGATGAATGGGACCTTCGACCACCTTCCAACACCATGCGCACCCCCTCCACCAGAAGAATTTGTGTACATGTATGCCGTTGAGGAGGAGGAGGATAACATGACAACCCCATCAAGACCACGCCAGGAGACAACACGGTGACCAAGACAGGAGGAAAGCTTCCTCCCAGACAACCTACCTTCGCCCGCCGCCACAAGCACACCCGCTTCCAGAAGCACAACCTCTCCCAGAAGCAAACCAGCTCCCAGAATCCAACCTACATACGCTTGCATCGATACGGTGCCCGACACCATCCTGTGCGAGCTGCCACTGGCACTCAGGGAGAAGTATAGGGTGATTAGTGCTGGTTTACCCCAGAAGTATGGCATGTTAATTTTTAAGCACCACGTGTCCTACTTGGTGTACTGCGGGTGGGCCAAAATTGTAAACTACGAAGGAAATCGCGAAAAAAGGGTGCTTCCTGAAAATTTAAGAAGAACTATTGTGGAGAATTGCGGCGCTATTTTTCAATTTCAGATCCTTTAATGAAAATTGTTCGAGACTCCATTAATGGCATTTTGCGTCATGCATGGCATCGGCCCTGGAAGGACAATCTGGTGGGGATCGAATTTGCGTGACTGTTCAATTGTTGTTTATTTTTTGACTTGTTGCGTGTTTTAACTTGTATTAATAAAGAAATGTTTTTACTTACACAAGACCTGCACAATTCCAGTCCTCGAGGGCCACAAACAGGCCCAGTTTTCAGGATAAAACCGGGCCTGTTTGCGGCCCTCGAGGACTGGAGTTGTTCAGGCCTGACTGACTGTTCTGTACACCATCCTACTGTAAATGTTTTGACTTTCTGTACTTTAATAAAGGTGATGTTGCATGTTTTAAATTTTATTAAAAAAGAATTTTTTTTACTAACACCATACTGTTGTGCTGTAAATGTTTTGACTTTCTGTACTTTAATAAAGGAGATGTTGCGTGTTTTAACTTGTATTAATAAAGAAATGTTTTTACTTAAACAAGACTGCACAATTCCAGTCCTCGTGGACCGCAAACAGGTCCGGTTTTCAAAGATATCCTGACTGGAGTTGTGCAGGCCTGACTGACTGTTCTGTACACCATCCTACTGTAAATGTTTTGACTTTCTGTTCATAAATGTTTTCACTAGCAGTAAACCATACACCTGTTAATGTTTTGAATTGCTGTACACTTTAAATGTTTTTAAATTGTATTTGTAAATGAATGTTTTTGTACTTACTCCACCAATAAAAGAAAATGTTGATTTATTTTAAATTGTTCCATTGTCTCCTTTTATACTGTAAAAAAATACAGTGTTTCTAGAAGATACAGTACTGTCCAGGCATACTGTACAATACTGTACTGTATACTGTAGGCATGCTCAGTACTGTACATCACAAGAGTAGTAAAACAATACATGCTGTACGGGTATAGAATACACATACTGGAATACATGTAGAATAAATGCATACTTTTTATTTTTCAGGTTTATTATACAGTATGTATAAAAAGTATTGTATACGGTCTGAAAACAACAGCATACTGTTTCAGGTATTCTATCCTAATCAATAACAACGGCAACTAAACTGTAGACTCCGGTACGTGTTTTTTTAAATCCGATTTTTTAAATCCGATTCAGCAATGTGCAGGCATTGTTACACAAAGCGATATTATCCATCGCAATCCCTCCATTTGCTTTTTTCTGCATGAGATGACAAAGTTTTCTTTTCTGAGGAAAAACAAAAGTACAAGTTTTACTGTAATTTATTTATTTATTTATAAAATATTTTACCAGGAAGTAATACATTGAGAGTTACCTCTCGTGTTCAAGTATGTCCTGGGCACAGAGTTAAGGCACATAATACATGTTTACAAATACAATGGTCAGGCAGTCCCCTAAAGAAG
Source organism: Ascaphus truei (assembly GCF_040206685.1). Lineage (NCBI taxonomy): Eukaryota > Metazoa > Chordata > Amphibia > Anura > Ascaphidae > Ascaphus > Ascaphus truei. The sequence goes on from NC_134486.1 coordinate 90,000,663, forward strand.
TTCCCACAGTCAGTCCCACCAATAATTTTCTCGGATTGCGTCTCCTCTTCACATGCGCATGTGCCTACTGTCGATGTGATGACACGCATATGTGCTTCAAGAAGGTTCCAATGCGCATGCGCCTAGCGTTCCATCAATTGTTCAGTATCTACTGTAGAAGCTGCTCAGCCAATGATATTGCTTACAGGAGATATTGCTTAAAGGGAGAATCGCTTGACTGTGCATTAAATTAATATTTCAAAAACAGAATAAAATACAGCAACATTACTCACCATAGACTTTAGTATACAGGAGAAAAGGAAACCTAGTATATCAGCACTCAGTCAAACTAAATGTATAATGACATATTTAAAATACTTTATTAATAAACAATGAATAAAAAAATGGGCTCTAAAATCAGAAAGTGTGTCAAACAGCACGTGACTGTGATCATTGGTAACTTAACCAAAGGTAGTTAAGTAGTGTATACATATGGAGATCCTTTATGGATATTTAGGATCTGATGCTATGTATATAGCCTCCTATATATATGGAGATAGGTCCGTGATGTAACCACCATACACTATGGGGCCTATGCAGAGAGCAGCGAATTTTCGAAATTCGCCATTTTTTGGAGATAATCGCGCAGAAAACAGCAGAAAATGGAGATTTCCGAAAAACGCGCCAATTTTTCTTTTCTATTTGTAAAACTCGCCTCGCGGCTGGCGAGAACCGCAATCTCGCCAGTTTAAAAAATATCCGTATGCAGAGAGGCGCGAACGGCATCTAGCGGCTGTTCGCACCAATAAAATGGCGCGATTGTCTCCGTTTTGCCTCGCCAAAAAAAATTGCCGCTCGCGGCCATTGCAAAGGGAAAAAAAAAGGCGCGAATTTGTTTTAACACATTTCTGAAGCGCGCATCTCGCCAATTTAAACTCGCCACACGCATCCATGTTAAACATAGCAGAATTCGCACTTTTCTGCATATGGAGATTAAAACTCTCCAAAAAAGCTACTTTTTAATAAATTCGCCAATTTTAAAATTCGCTGCTCTCTGCATAGGCCCCTAAATGTCAGTCCTCATGTAAATGTATATTCTCAGAGTGTGTATGTGCTCTGACTCTATGGTGACATATAAGTGGTGTACAGGTAACATCTATGCCAGACACAGCAGAATTCTGTGTATGTCTACCTAAAACTGCTGTATGATCCCATACAGACACTACAAGCTGCTTACCCTAATGCTGGAGAAGGCACTCTGTGATTTTAGTCCCTAGAGCCTTGAAAAGTAGAAGTCTTGAGGTATGTACTTAATGTAAGGGTTAATGCAAACACCCTTAGAGGGTACTTTGAGCAATGTTAGAATAGCCTTATGGGACTAGTAAGGGAAGTACTCATGCATTCTTCATAGAGTCCTAAGCAGCTGATCGTGTGTATCCTCTGCACAGGATATATAATAGCTGCAGTGATAAAGGAGTGTATACCGTTACCCCACACAATCTCCCCTGTGAGCCGGGGGATTTAGACGAAAATCCCGCGAGACGGAGTGACGTCATCGCGCCGTAACGTGTTGTAGGACGGCCACGGAGGACGGGAGCAGCCTGAGGAGCTGTGAAGTCTGCAGACGGCCGGGAACTAAACAAACAGAAGGGAGGGACTGCACACTCTGTACCACTGAGTAGCGTGAGTACAACTAGCACATTAGGTGCAGTTAGAGAGACGCACGGGCCCTTACCAACGGGTCCTTACCAACGGAGCTAATATCTTTATTTTATAGGCGTTGGACACTAATTATAGTGCAGTTATAAAGTGTTTCTCCACTTCTGGCAGCCGGCCATAATATCCTAAGTGGTCACCAGTACACCTTACAGGATTACAACAAAGACTGTTTATAGATCTACAGATACCCACCCCTGATGAGTGTGAGATGCTCTAAATTCTCAAAAGTTTTTATGAAAACTCACAAAGTGTGAGTACTTTACCTATTGTCATTTTACAACTAATTTTAAATAAACTGTGTTACACTATATGTGTGTCTCACTTCTCTTCCTACATGTGATATTACGCACGAGATTACGTTTCCTGCGGAAGATACGCTGCTGGATGTTCCAGATTCTTCATAATTGTTCCAGATCCCAGAGTGGATACAAGGCCTGATTATATCTTACACACTGTAAGTGCATATCGTACCTTCTGGTGGTGAAATTGTTAGAACGTATTACCCTATGTTTGTTTTTCTTGTCTCCACATGCGCCTAGGTGATTCTTGTTGGGAAATCCTTTTGTTACCAGCCCGTGGAGCGGTAGACCTTTTGGCTGCAGACTGAGTCAGGGATAGTTAGATTGTGAGGTAATATACCCTCCATTATATGTAGTAACTATAACATTTGTGAATCTCTGTGTGATTGCGCTTATTGTATTTTTCTGTTCTCTCTCTCTCTCTCTCTCTCTCTCTCTCTATATATATATATATATATATATATATATATATATATATATATATACTGTCGCGGCCGAGTTTATTCGAGCATTTGCCCGGTCTCGGCCGCGACAGTAACCGGGCGCGCGCCGGGGTGTCCCGAACGCGCGCCGAAGCCTCGGAGGAGAAGCCCTCCGATCGGGGCTTCTCCCTCGCCTCTCCGGGTCCGCCGGGCCCCCCGGAACCCCCCACCGCCGTCCCATAGATCACGGCACACCAGGGCTCCCTCGGGGAGCCCTGGGCATGCGCGCAGAGGGCGCAGGCACCCGATGAAGCGTGACCGCGCATCGGTGACGCGCGGCACGCCGAGGGAGTGGGGCTAGCAAGCCGGGGCATCCCCCGGCTTGCGGAACTAGCCCTGCTCGAATAAATCGTGTCGGTAGTGTATATATATATATATATATACACACTTCTCATGTTTGTCAGTCACAGAGACTCACATCTTCTCCTGTAGAGAGTGGAGATTTGGCAAGGAGCTCAGAACCTAAAAGTAGGGTCCAATCACCTCTAAAAACAGTATTTTGCAAAACTCAAATACAGTAGGTTAACTCAGATCTAACCTATATAACTTTCAATACATTTATGGATTAGGCTGCTAGAGCAAGGGAATTGGCCATACAGTATGTAAAGCAAATACAAAAACCATGCACTCTCCAAATTGTCTTGCAATTTATTAATGAAATGCCTCATTTTGATTTGAAGCAGATAGAACAACAAAGTCCAGAATAAGTGCTGCAGAATGGGCGGTGAATAACCCTGGATGGGAAAAATTGATATAGTCAGCAATGATAATTCATATAAGGGTGATTTGATCATTTCCGTACAATAGGCACTGGGGTATAAAATTGGAATTCATGTATGAGTAAATCAATAATTATCTCAGATATAGGGGTAGAAATAATATGAGGGGTATCTCAGGGGAACAGAATTGGACCCCACTGGTTAGATAGGTGCGACTGATCCCCTCACCCCTGGCGTAGTGTAACCCATGACAATATGACAAATACATCTCAGTCCCACAGGCTAGATAGAAAACTGCTGGGGTAAGTTCTCACAGCTTGAAGAATGTTGTGACTATTGGGGTACTTCTTGCTGGTAAGTATCAAACAGAAATCCGTGAAAATGGAAAAAGTGGTGCACTGCGAAAAATGATGGGGCTAAGAACAAAAATATGATAAAAACAAATGTATTGGACTTGTGACATTATGGAATGAAGTATAAGGAGGAGCACAGCGTTTTTGCATTTGATATCACTACCACAATCAACAAGATCAGTGCAAGTTGCCAACTTGCCAGTAGCATCATTTATTTTAATTATGTTTTACTATTTTGTGGGAGCTCAAACAAGCCAGCACCCATATATTTTTGCCAGCCAAAGACAGTTCATAAGATGTATCAATGTACAAATTATTTCTTAACTCCTTTTGTATGAACTACTCCCCAGCCAAAGACAGCACTTTTCTGTACTGTATGTATGTCCTGACTTTTTTAACTGTGACACATGGTTGGGAGGGACGGCCCAATAAAATATTTATTTTATTTATTTTTTTGCCCTGTAACAAGCTTAAATACATTATTGTATTGCTTAACAATAGCTTACTCCTTCTATGTCCAGTCTTTCTTTTACCTCATCCTATATTTTACTGGACAAAAGAAACAACAGACAGTATAATTTGTTATGATTTGTCTTGATGAATATATTGTAAATTACATACCGCAGAAACTTAAAAAAGTAGCAGAAAAAACCTTCAGATTACGACATGATTTTTACCAAATACAAAACCCGATAACATCTTAGAACCAAAACTAAATCACATGCACATCTCTATTTATTGTGTAATCAGGTATCTATCAATCCAGAGGAGAAGCCACAGTCCGCTCCCACAGGGAACACCAGGACACACACCAGAGGTAGACACTACAGTGGCGGCGGGACCCCTTACTCTTCTGTTCACAACCATCTCAATACATGGGCATAATCGATGTGCAAAGTGTAATTGCACATTTTAATGTTTTTATATTTCTATAATATGAGTTTAGACAATCTGAGCTATTTTCTGTTATCTCTTTCACCCAGAGATTAACCTGATCCAATGATATATGACCATCCCATGGGGCATTGATGCACTTCAACCCTAGATGCTCTTTCAGATAGAGTTTTGTGTCTCCGACATTCTTCTGTGAGATTTGGGAAATGTGATTGCATAGGCATTTCTGCATAGACTAGTACCTTTAATAACGTATTACACCATATTTTACAAATTTTCTTTATTTTGGAAGTGAACCTATGCTCCTCTCATCCCGAAGACTTACCTACATATGCCGCAAGACTTAATTCCTTGTGGCCGAGGAATAAATTGTGGAAACCCGAAGTCAGAACACGGCACCTCCACAGTCACAAGGACAGCAAGGTTTGATCCCAGGAAAGATTAACACTGTGGGGATAGTGAAACCCTGTCCATCCCACTTGATGATGTAGATGTCCAAATATGGCCATATAGCCTCACCTCTTGATATAGAGCCCAATGTATGGGCATCTACTTCATCTAGGGGGGAAATACAGCACAGCAACTAACCAGTACTGCAGAACATGGCTCTAGGCAGAGAGAAGAGGACATGGTGGCAGATGGCTGCGCAGCTCATCTGAAAGGTGAGTATCGGTATTCTCTCTCTGCAAATGGCCCAAAAGGATTAATGTTGAAGAGGTCCATTCAGACGCATCAGATCTCCGCAGAATGAATCCTCCCGGAAGCTTACTGTATTTGGGCCGTGAAATCTGTAGCACCACTGAAGCGACACAGGAACAGTGAAAATCATGGCACCGAGAACAGTAAGTCTTGCTACATCTATAATAATGCAATAAATGTGAATTATTATAAACTGCTTTATTGAAAGAGCATAACGTTCCATTGATTAAAAAAATATAACTAATATTTGGCTTTTAAATTATCTTTTTCCAGCAATTTAAAATGGCTATTGATGAAAGTGATTAGCAATTTTAATGTATTATTAAATTAACTGCAAAGTTCTGTATCATTTTTACATGATAAGAATATGATGAGTATAATTTCAAAGCAACAGTACTGTAGGTTACCCTTTATTTTTGCTGTGTAGAAAATGACCTAGACATTTCAACCTACACAATGCTTGTTGTGTTGCTTTTAAATCTCAGCATATTTAAAGTGCTACATAAAACTGACAAATGTTTTATGATGTTGATAATTATTGCCTTTTCTACAGATCATGATTATTTTGTGTAGGATTATAGTATGATAATCTGTAAAATGCATAGCTTTGTGACATGTATTGTGGCATTCCCATGCATTGTTAAAACATGGGAGAATAGCTGTTTTAATTAAATCCTCCATGCAAAGATTTTTAATCAAGCATCTAAACACAGGAATACAGAATTTCGGTTGTGCTGTTGTTACAGTTAAAATATATTGGAAATATAATATGAAAGAAAGGATAATAAAAATAAATAAAATAACTCACAACAAACTAGAACAGAGTAGTTCCTCATTACACTAATATATCAAACAATATGAGCTTTGCTTAATTATCCCCTTTGAGACTTGGGAAAACTAAGCACAACCTTCAATTTACAGCTGTTTGGTGCCGGGAACCAAAATGATTATATATGAAAAAAAGTTTATTTATTGTGACCTGCACTCGCTTTTTATTCATCATGGAAAATCTCTATATTCACAAATGAGGGCTATTCATCTGCAGACTGCTGCATTCTTCAGCTGTCTAGAGCTGCATCAGCCGCACTCCTTCAGCTTTTGTGTTCATCTCAAAGACTCTTCATCCAAATTGTTCATCATCTTGATAGTGGAGCTTTATCTTGCTCTAGTGCAGCTGCATTAAGCCTATCAAAAGTGCAGATAGATAGAAGTGAGAGTGGCAGAAATAAAAGAGAAAGTGAATGGGCAGTGCACATATAAGGGTGGGTAATTTGTAGTTTCTCAATAATGATAATAAAAAAGAGAACAGGCTAATTACTGGCATAACTAGGGCAACCCGTGGATCCTCATGTCAGAAGGATTGGCATAATTATTTGCCATCAAAGCACATACATATTTTGGCACAAAAGAAGGGCCCTCACAAATGGATCTCTCTAATAAACAGGGCTGAGAAGAGCATTAAGTGTCTCCAAGGATGCAAGCACATTAACACAGTGACACAGTGCATAACACTAAGCTCAGGGAAAAAAAAGAATGATAATTATTCCCCCCTACATTTATTACTCTTACTCTCCTATTCCTTTTGTGCTGGACTAGAAATCTGAGCATGACCCATTTGTAGACCCCAGACAGGCTATTAGAGACCTCTGCGCATTGACAAGGTGGCAACATTCTTTAAAGCTTGGCTCTTAATGTCAGGAGGGTCACATGAGCTAGCCAGAGTACTCTTAAATGGTCGAGCACACACTTCAGTCTTAAAGACACCTGGAAGGTCGTAGCCAATTTAATGCAGATGAAGCATGAATAAACAGCACTCTGTTAAGCTGCCAAAGTTTTCACTTTTTTAAAATCACTATCCTGTTTATTAAGGATGCTAAAAATAAAAATAAACTGTTAGGAAAACCCTTGATGTGACCAGGGAAAAGATTTTGAGTTTCAACTCTTACTCTTAATAATATGTTGCAATTCAATGTAGTAAGTATTAACCATTCACAAACCTAAACAATAAGGCAATTTGAAATTGCTCATTAGAGTTACCAAAGCTTATCAACAATTACTAGAGTTTACTCAGTAGTGTAGAATTTTGTAACTATGCAGTTTAGACTTTTCCATTTTATATAATGTTATTTTTTTTTACCAGAATCATAAAATATTGCTATTAAAAAACAGAAACAAAGACCTTCACATAAAAATCATTGCAAGAATACAAATCATAACCATTGGTCTAACACTCCTGCAAAAAAGGTTGTTAGTATATGAGGTACAGATGTAATGTAGCAAATGTTATTACCCCCGTTAAAGCAAGCAAAAGCACAAATAAATGTGTTAAGTAATGTGTATTATTTCCCTAACCATTCTTTTCAATAGCACTACTGTTCAATGACATGCCAGGGTTAACACATCACATTGTGTTAACGGTGCATTAACGTTTGCTACATCTGTAGGGGATGAGTAATCAATCAATTTAAACATTTTAAGAGTGATTTTTCTATTTTTCCTTTATCCATCATAAAAAAAACTTTCAGGAACCTTGCAATATTGGATTCGTGTGCTACAAAATTCTTAATTTGTTAAGACTTCTCCTTTTGGGACTTATTCTATATCCACCGAAGCTATTGATCTGCCACCAGCGAATGTAGAATAAGCCCCTGTCAGGGTGTTTTACTTCAGATGCATTTGGCCGATCTAATCTGTAACATATTGTATTTTTCAAATGATTATTGGTATTTTAAACTGCGGCTCCTATTTGTAAAATTAACTTTATCACTAGATCAAAACATAATCCTGTGTGGACATAACATTTTGATGGTACAAGAAAACAAGTGATTTTATACAGCTGTTTAAATTCTGAGGATGTTTTTAGAAACAAATTGACCTAGTAATTTATGCATTTACATTTAATCATGTGAACCAACATAGGGTTAATTTAACTAAAGTTTATTGCAGCTGTGTACAATTTGGTATTATGAAAAATAGGAATGCAGTGTTATCATTTGGAATTGCTGTTGTGTTCCCTAAAAATTATTTATTCATAAATGGGCAGCAATGTGCAGCTAGAAATTGAAATGGGTTTTTATTTATTTATTTATAAAAATGTTTTACCAGGAAGTAATAAATTGAGAGTTACCTCTCGTTTTCAAGTATGGCCAGAGTTAACTCTGCAGTAGATAATACTACAGAAACAAGTAAGCAAAATGTATTTAACCAGAAAATTATTTAACGATTTGATGCTTGAGGCTACAAAGCATTATAAAGGTACCAAAGGGGTTTATAAACAACAAAAATCCTGCAAATAAAATGAAAAAAGCATAACATTCATATGTGCAAATATTAGCCTTTAGAAGCCCAAGTGATTTGTATAACTTATTCTAGGTTGGCTAGTTTTATCTTGCCTATGTACAGTATATTGTTGCTACATATAGAGTCAAGAAAAGGTAAATTGCAGATAAAAATTGACTATATTTTTTATGGTAGTCTGATATCGTCAAATAAGATAGTTTAGTGAATTGGCTTTGACAAAACTTGATTGGTTTTGGTTTTGAATGTAAAAAAAATATGGGAATATACAGTATGAATAAAAATAGACAGGAAATGCTAAAATACCATATAAATTAGCCAAGTATACAAATCACATTTGTGTTATTTAAAAGTAAGTTCTGAAATATAAATAGAGCCATTGCATAATATTAACATTTTGAAGAAAAGGAATGTTTTCCGTAGAACCCACATATAATCATACAAATGATCTCAAATCATTCATATCATTGAAACTTAAGGGGACAAAAGCTGGTAGCTATGAATTCATAAGCATTCCCCTTGTAGAATATGATGCTCTCTGCCCCATCTCATACTTTGTAGCCACTTCCTGACCCATAATCCTAAGTATGTGCAGATAACTCTTGTGGCTCACTTTAAAATGTTGTACTAGACGTAACAAACTTTTCCCCTTGGTAATTACAGCGGCGGCGGGCGTTATTCAAACAAATCACGGCGCCAATTTTGTGTGCTCTGCTGTACTCCACGCAGCATGAACACGGCCAATCGCCCCAGGCACCCACGCTTATAGCGATTGCTCTGTTGAATTTCATGGATTCTGTTTCTTTGGGTGCAATGAAATGAATTAAAATGCAATGTGGACGGTACTGTGTTACTGTGCTACTCTGCTACTGTGTCAATTTAAGGTGTTTAAAAACAGAACTCTAAAATGCAATTTTCTGCACTCGCCGCACTCGCGTCTTAAGGCGGTAAGGTTAGAAGACATCCCGCGTCATGACATCGGTATTCCGATGTACAAATGCATGATTTGTTTGAATAATGGCCGCTGCAGCTGTAGTTTCTGATGTTCAACCATCCTACTCCTCACCTCTTTAATTGTTTTGCCAATGTAAATCAAATCACAAGGACAACATAATGGATAAACCACAAATACTGTTGTACAATTAATGACATTTCTCATTTTATACTGTTTTCATTTGTTTATTAAAACACTAAGCCTTTTTTCAACCCTCTATGTATAAGGATTGTCCCAGATGTTAATGATTATTTTATCTTGAAATAGTCCTCCAACACACTGGTAACCGAGTAGGACTCAGATCACCAGAACTGCCATTTCATCAAAGCATGACCAGATGTAATTTAATGTAAAAATGTCACTACTTTTAAAATGTAAAGATAAAAATATTCACACAGCGCACCGGGAGTCAAAATCAATTTGTAATTGGCAATTTAATACAGGTCCAAAGGACCTAACAATGAAAAATTAGCCTGTACACAATATATAAAACAATTACAATAAAAGTCACATAAGTGACCATCTGGAGCTAAAAACACCCAGATGGTGTAGGTATAGGTCCTATACCTCATGCATAGACTGCATAATTCACTGCACACACAAACACTGTGCTCTGCATGAAGCAACAACCCACTACCAAAGAAAATGATAGGAACAACAAAGAACTATGAACAAAACAAACAACCATACTGAGGGAGGACAAGACTGACCGTGGAGATAGGCAAGCGGAACACCGATGGTGATGCTGATATTGAAGTCTGGACTGCATACACACTCAGGAGAAGGTACACCGTGCCCAAGCTTCCTGGTCTTCTGCCTCAGCCAATGGGTATGCGTGTTGGAGCAGCCTTACGTGACCTTGACGCGTTTCGTAACACCGTTCTTCATAAGGGGTGCGTGTGAGGCACTCCTATTACATGTGAGACATCCTATTTAAACCTTCTGTGGGATTAATTAAGCACTCACAGTTGTCCTTAATGTAAGATAACAGATTGAGATCAACTTGTGTTATTATAGTATCACCATTAAGTGAGATGTGTTAGGAATTATTTGCATACGTAACACCCTTATCAGTACAATTGGGTGCATTATATACATGCAATTATATAATTTACCCTTTGCGATGTTTACTTGGCCAAACAGGTCTATTAATTGCAACACCTAGATCTGTTTTTTTATTGAATTATTCATTTGTTATATCTTCTAGCGCCGATTCTTTTTAGATTAATTGAAATTAAATATTACGTTTTACCACGTTCAAATAATACATCTTCATTTGGATTTTAGTGCGCCATAAAGGGATCTTTTTCTCAAGTGCCTAGTGCACTTACCCTTCTTAGTAATAGAATTAATACCTGAAATAATAGGGCGGCCAGGGAGAGAGGTGAGAGATTTAAGTATTTTGGGAATGTGATAAAATATGGGAACCGTGGGAAAGGGAATAAACAAGAACTAACATTCAGACTTAGTCAATATACCCATATTAAATCCCTCCTCCAGATATTGTCTAATGAGGGTGTTAAATGCCATAGTAGGAACCGACTGCAATAATTTGTATGAGACCTCATCCGATAGGATGCGCTTGACCTCCAGACAGTAATCCTCCGTGTTTGAAAATGTACAGGTTTTTCTAGCATGTTGCTGACTGCCACAGGAAGATGAAGCAGAAACAACTGTAGCAGTTAGAGAAGCAAATAAGTTGGGTGGCTAAGCCTCAGGAGGATTCAACAACAGTGGCATTTTGTAAGACACTAAAATAAGTTCTTTATAGGCATTGATGTTTGTGCCTTCTGGGAGTGAGTAAAACTGATTGTTTTTAAACTGCGGCTCTAGTATTCTAGTTAAAAAGGGTGATAGAGATGATTCAGCACTGCTGCACAGAAACTCCCATATGTTAATGAAAGTTTACTTGGAGTAGTGCTGAATTGACTCTCACAGTTGTTTGAATACTCCTGTAAGAGATGTGTGCAGAGGTTCATATAATTGTGACCGATTAGGGTGAAATTATATCTTGGCTTTATTGAGCCTATTACTTTATCCAGACAAAATTTACAAAAACAACAAAATAACAAACCCCTATCCCTTTGTAACGGCTAACTTACTTCCCCAGACCCTATCTGCAGGACTGCAGGGATATTCGCATTACCAGCCTATCACCACAATGTCTCAGGAGGTACCTTTAACAGGTGGCCCTCCATGTCAGTCTCTGGCAGGTTCCTGGGTCCTCTGTGTCCAGCAAATATAGGTCTCTGGGTGTCTGGGTGTCTTGATCTCAGCAAATCTTTGTGCTCAAGATCTGTGAGCATGCTTCTCTGCTTTCCTTCTGTCAGCCCAAATGTGAGCTAAGGAAATCTCTGCTCTGTGTCTCACATGAAACTTTTTACAGAGCTCTCATTAGTCCAGGTGGAGACTACATAATTGAGTGGCTGCAATCAACTATCTCTCTGTTGGATTCTCAGAGCTCTGAGGCTGCTTTATTTAAACAGGGATAAGCCTCTGTTACAACGCTCCATAGTGTTCAGGGTAAAAATACATGTGACCCTTGGGGTAAACAGATTATTGACCAGGCTGACACATAGTTTCATACTGTAAAGGCTTTTTCTGTTTCTCTATCTTTTTTTTTCAGTACACAATGAAGTACTTGCATTTTCCCAATTGAATTCCCATGTGGCTATATCAAAAGTTTGTAATATTTCACATACATTTGCCATGAGTTTTAACTGTGATGGAAAGAGGAAAGCTGCTTCCCCTTGTGCTTCATCAATAAGGCGTAGTGTAGCTGAATATTGCTTGTTTTCTGCTGTAAAAGTGTTCTTTCATGTAGAAAGTAGAACTCCACCTGTTTGCAACCTCTTGCTTGAGCTAATGGTAGGGCACATTATGGGTCGGTTGCAGGTAATTCAACTTACACTACAGTATGTGGAAGAATTATTGAAGTGGCCAAAGATCCTGCATGCCACTGCCAGCATCATCTCTATTGTCCTATAATTTAAAAAAAAAATCTCTACAACCAGGTTAATGGTGTGCAAACCTAGGTATGTGCACATAGTCGGCAAGACAGAGTGTACATACAATTAGATTTGGGTGAATTAATCAAAATTTGAGCAGTGAATTTTCAGTGGACTTCAGACCATAATTGGATACTCAGACATATCAGAAGGTGGATTGGGCAGTAACAAACTTGGACAAATGCACCTAAAACCACCAGTATTTTCCAATCGGTCGAATTTTGTAAAATCCGCGATTGATTTTTATATTATATTTGATGGCAGATTTAAAATAATGTGAATATGTGTGCACATGTGCTAAGCCCCTCCCACTTCCTTAATTGTTATTTACATTGTGATTGTGAGGGAAGGGAGCACAATGTGGGCTGGTGACTGGGTTAGTGTGGGTAAGTAGGCAGATAGGGTCCTTTAGTGAGATAGGACAGGCAGATTCAGAGGGTGAGATCAGGGTGTGGGACAGCAGGGAGAGCAAGATGTGTTTTGTTTGTTTTGTTTTATTTATATTTCTGTTATAGAAGGTGATGGCAGGGGACAGGGGGTCTACTGGTGCCTGAGGAGAGATTTTTATTTAGACTCAGTTAGCAGTGCAAGTACAACTGCAAGAACAGCAGTAGCCTTTTCTTGTAGCAATAGTAGGAATAACAGTAATACTGTGGCTGCACCCCCTGTTGTCTGCATGCCTCAATAACATGCTGTTCCTGCTGCTTTTGTTCAGTCTTTGTTAGAGGAACAGGTTGTGTCTGATTTGATCTGGTAGGAGGTCATAATTACACTTCCTTCAACTTCACTATAGGAGATGTACACAGAGGATAAAACACCGGAGACGTATTTAGGAGAAATAAACGCAGGTTTTATTAGCCAGCAGCTTTAAACCATAAACAGCTTCATAAATGCAAACAAAATAAGAGCACAAAATAATAACCAGGCCTAACCACATGTAGGGTACTGACTAAAACTTCATCTGGTAATCAGGATATTTATTACAGAGGGTTGTTACCTCTTGGTGTGTTCGTGGCCACGATATGTGGCCGTGGTTGAAGAAGACACCAGTTACAAAGTACTTGCAGCTGGTGTAGATAGCTAGGGTCTCTTCGAGTATGTGCTCGAAATCAACGTGCTTTAGTCGCTCATGGAGGACTTTTTCCAAGCACAGTCTTTACATGATGTGATTAGCTTCCTCATCTATGTAGAGCACCCCTTCTCAATCTCCTTTTCCATTTGACCTATTCTTGTTTTATTCACTTGGCAATTCATTTTTCACACGTTCTGCAATCTTTTCTTCCTCTTGACTAGGGCGATGAAAATTACCAGCACAAAAACTCACATAATAGATCTTTAGTACTGTATTTATAAAAACATGTAAAACAGCACATAGGAAGTGCTAAATAGAAGGGTAACAGTGTTGCCTTATGAGAGATACATTGTTACCAGATCACGAGATGGTCTTAGTTTCCAAGGAAAAATAATTTCACCAAACTGCAAAGTGAGGTGGTGAGTGTCCGCATACAGATAAAGTAGCGCCAGTAAGGAAGGCACTCACTCCTGGCTCGGTGGTACAAACAATCACATTTCAGATGGAGACAAAGGTAAGTCCAACCTCATATGGCTCACACTCCCGACAATCATCACAGCAAACAAACACCCACAACACATTGAATGAGGATCAGCTCCGGTTAGGGAATGCACCCGGTCCACAGTATTGAACTCCACGTGTCATCATTGTCTGGGTGTAAGTGAAAGGGGGCTGGATCACCTGGATTGCACCATAGCTGTTACATGCTAGACATTTCCCACATGTAAAGTTACCCGAAGGTTTAGGGGTAACCATGTTGGGGTTATAGTTTTTGTAATCTTATTCCCTATTTCACAGAGAGCAAAGGAGTTTTTTAGATTCATGGGTTTTCTGAACAGTACATACGGACTATCTGAAAGTCTGGGGCCCAAAATGGAATCATTGGCCAGAATTTTCCAATGCCTTTGTATAATCTGCTGAATAGGTGACAAATTGGAACAGTTATTGTATCAGCATCCTGCCTTAGGTTTCAATAATTGGTCCCTGTCCATAACTCTGGCACGGCAGTATTAATTTGATCAGCTTGATATCCTCTAGCTAGAAATATTTTACAAAGTTCTCTTGCTTGTTTCTCAAAGCCTATATCTCTGCTACAGTTTGCCGTAATCTGACACACTGTCCCAGAGGTATACAGTGTTCTTGATCCATTGTTTGTTGTGGTTGCTTGATGGTACTAACTTTCCTAAAGTGAGTGGTAGAAATAACTGAACAATTACTCAAAGCCTCAAGATGAATATCAAGAAAATCAATTTATATTGTGTGGTTAATAGATGTAAATACTAGATTATTATCGTTTAGATTAATGTATTTAATAAATACATTCCTCATCACCCCTCCACACCAAGGACATCATCAATAAAGCGCTTCCAAAGAATTATTTGATCCAAAAATGGGTTATTATGCCAGATACAGTGATGTTCCCATGCTCCCATATACAAAGTTGCATAACTGGGGGTAAAGCGTGTACCCATCGCTGTACTACAGATCTGTAAATAAAACTGATCCAGAAACAAAAAATAATTATGTGATAATATAAATTTTATACAATCTATAATAAATTGAGAATTCAAAGGGTGAAAAGTGAAATCTTGTATAAGGAACTGCTAAATTGATTCTGTCCCCTTGGTGTGGGGGATGCTACTTTAGGATACAGAGATTGAACATTGCACGTACCCATCTGTTTTCACGTTCCCATTTGAAATCCTTAAAACTATTCAAAATGGATGCAGAATTGCTAATATACGAAGGCAGTCAATTAACATATTTCTGCAAAAAGAAAAAGAAAGAAAAGAAAACAGCCCTGGCCTCTCATCTTCTTGGTATTTTTGGGGTTAATCATGACGGTATTGGAACACATTTGACTAATCTTTACTGTTCTGTTCTTCTCTTTATTGCTTCCTTATCATTCTAGGTTCAAAGGATTACATAATAAAAATAAATGCTTTGTTGTTAGGATTTTATGGATAATATATCATTCTGTTACATGAAGTTTTATGGAGGGGCAGGATAATGTGAATCCACCCTCTAGTAAACGCAGCTGATTCTTAATCAAGTATAATTACTGCACCAATAAGGTGCTGTTCTAATTCAGTACATTTGTTAACACCCAGAAATCATCAACCTTTGGTTTTAAATAGCACACATTCTAACTCTAAGGGGCCTATGCAGAAAGGTCCGAAAAATTGCATTCGCCAGGGTTTCAATTCGCCAGGTTTTTGGCGTGTTAACCTCGCTGTATGCAGGAAGGGCCGAATCCCTGGCGAATGAATGCGCCACCACCATTTGATAAAATGGCTAGTAACCGGTGGCGAGACGGCTGCCTGGCGAGAAACTGCCGAGAAGCCGTCCCCTGGCGAGATGTGTCTGCAGCAGAGAGAGATCCGCTGCTCTCTCTGCGCAAACATCGGCACATTAAAAATTATTTCAAATACATTTTTACTGATAGTGTACATGTGCAGGGGGTCTCCGGAGCTGAACCGCATTGGTTTCAGGTCCGGGGAACACCTACTTCCCGAGATGCAGGCCCCTTTATGAGGTGCCGGTATCCCTCTGCATTTAAATGCCCCGATCACGTGACCGCGGAATGTAAACAAAGCAGAGGGATACCGGCACCCTATAAAGGGGCCTGTATCTCGGGAAGCAGGGGGTCCCCGGACCTAAAACCAAAGCGATTCAGCTCCGGAGACCCTCTGCACATCTACACTATGAGTAAAACACCCATATCAATAAACACTCATTCCTTACCTTTACGGCTATCTGCTATTGTAACGAAGCAGCATGAATGTATTTTTAATAATAGTGTACTGTGAGCAGTGGGTCTCTGAGCCACAAATCAATGCGGTTCAGCTCAGGGGACCCCCTGCTCCCGCACAATATTATTAAAATACAGAAATGCTGCTTCATTACCATAGCGTATAGCCGCTAAGGCAATGAAGGGTTAAGGCAGAATAGCATTTTATTGGGGACAATTGCCCCCAAAAAACATTGCAATAAACAACATACACCCCCTGTTTATTTAAAATAGATAAACAACAATAAATACATTAAATACATAAAGCACTTACCCATTACCGGTTGCCACGATGAAGGCCATCCTCATCTTCATCCTGCCCATGCCCCCTCCACTGCTGCAAAACAGACACAAGAATGAAAACATCCAATGTAATGTCCCCTAACACCTTAATCACCATAGCGGTTATTAACCGCTACAGTCATTAAGGGGTTAACCCACCCTCACCCACCACTCGGGATGCCTACATGCCCTCCCACACTAACCCCCCACCCCGTGAGGCCTAACCACCTTCACCCACTACCTACAAGGGAAGCCTACCCACATACCGTTGGGGAACCCCCCCATCCCCAGTACCCACAATAAAACAATACAGTGACCTACAATAAACTTCATTCTATTTATTAAATACATTTCCCACCCCCTGTGCCCCCCCATAAATACAAGATTTATCCATTTACAAACAGGGTTCATAACACAGCCCCACACGAGTTCCCGGTGGGCTGGCGTGGCACCTGACAGACATACAGGGTACCAGCAGCTCATTTCAAACAGGTTCTGGAGGCCTGTTGGTGGGTCCCGCCAAGTGCCATGGTCCCCAGGTGGTCTCCTTGGGTCACCATGGGCCACAGTTGGGTCCCCACAGTAGGCCCAAGGATGTCTGGGAGCCCCGGGTCAGACCCACAGGTGTCTGCGGGGCCTCGGGTGGTTCCCACGGGGGTCTAGGGAACTCACAAGTGCTCACTACGGGTCCGCGGTGCCCCCACGGATGTGGGACCACCGCTTCATTACCGCACCTATGGGTCGGCGGTGCCCCCACGGATGTGGGACCACTGCTTCATCCCCGCAGACTACGGGTCTGCGGTGCCCCCACAGATGTGAGGCCACCGCTTCATCCCCGCATGTGTTACCCGTGGAACCACCAGCCTGATACCCGAGAGCCAATCAGAGTAGGGATGGAGTTCCCACGCTCTGATTGGCTACCGTACCATGTATGGACAGCCATGTTTCTTTTAATGACGTCATCTTAAAGGCAATTGAAGCAAAGCTATTCTGATTGGCTGTGCTTTCATTGCCTTTAAGTGACGTCATCTTATTTTTTTTTTATCGGCCAAAACATATGGTTCTCACGGCCCAATCAGGACCGTGAGAACCATGACAAAAATGTGACGTCATAGGCCTTTAAAAGCCTATGTCGTCTCATTTTGAAGCCAGAAGCCGAGGAGGAAGGACCTCCGGAGAAGAAAGAAGACCAGGGCGTGGCTGAAGACGGAAAGAAGACCCCGGAAGAAGACCCCGGAAGAAGATAGAAGAAAGAAGAATACAGATGAAGATGGATTACAATTAGAAGACCCGTGGATTGATTTGGATTTTTAGTTTAATGTTTATTTTTTTATGGTTTTTTATTTTATGGGTTCCTGTGCCTGGTGGTTTTGTTCGTGAGTAAGCAGTTCAACGGGAGTCGGTGGGGTCAAGTAATGGTATGTGAACTAAAGAAATGTATTTCATTGAACTTGTTAATTTTTTTTAAATGCTTTTTTAACATGTGTATTTATTTATTTGTGGTATATAATTTCTTGCCACTGTATGTATGTATGTATGTATGTATGTCTAGAGAGATATATACATACAGGGTAAGAAATTATGTTGTTTTAAAAGCTTGATTTGATGTGTTTTAAATTAATTTGTCTATGCTGCTATGCTTAAATGTGTGTTTAAAGTATTTTAAAATTAGATAGATGTAATCGATGCTATTGTATGGTGTACTTGAGGTCAGGGTTAGCCTTGGTTTTCAATTTTGTATGCTTGTTGGTACTTATATTTTTTCTCGGGCTAAATTGTTCAGTTCCAGGCTTGAATTAGTTAATTGTTTAATTGTTAGTGATGGAATGTAAATTGTTTAGGGATGTCATTAATGAATGCTAATTGATTTATGTTTACTGGATTGGTTAAAATAGTATACTTGTTTGGAGGTATCTGTATTTTGCTTGCAATGTTATTGTTAACATTCATTTGCAGAATGTATATGGTGCTTAGATTGTATGCATCATATATACAATGTAAATGCAATGTGTTGATTGTCATTTGAAGTTTTTGATTGGCATTTGATATTTTTGATTGTAAGATCAGTTAGGATTATGAAAGGAAATTAATTTTATTGTAGTGTGTCTTTATGGAGAAGTGTTATTTTGAGTACAGCATGTTTTTGATAACCCTTCTACATATATTTGTATATTGGTTCATCATGTGTGTGTGTATATCTCTCTCTCTCTCTCTCTCTGTATATATATATATATTGTGTTGAGTGAAGGTGAAAAAACAGCGCTATCACTATAAGTGTTTCACTACAAACTATATAGTGAATATTTTAAACAAAATCAATTATTTGTATAACAATAAAGACGTGCTCAAAATAACGTGCAGGTGTAAATATTTAAAATGTTCAAACCCCCTGCTCAAACCCAGCTGGTAGGGACTGGTTTCGGTAGTCCCGCAAATCGTCACATTCGTTGTATTCCAGGGGGAGCATGGAGGGAAATAGAACAAAAAAAGAGACAAAAACAATCTAAGTGTAGACAGTTATATCAAAGGTGCAAAATTAGATATCTTGTCTTGGCTCGTATGTTGTGCCTACTATATATATATATTTGCATGATGAAGAAAATGTACAAATTCATGGGTGAAGGGTGGGTATCGGGCTAGTGTGGCTTAACCCCTTAATTACCTTTGCGGCTATTATCCGATAAGATGTTTAAGGGGTTAATTGATATCTGAATGTAATTGCAATGTATTGGCTTTGTATTGGCTATGTATTTTTTGGGCAAGACAAGGATGTTATGGAGACTTCTTATTGATGAGGTCAGTAGTACTTTATTTATTTGAATATGCTATTTAATGTTTTTAATAATGGGCAAATAATCTATTATCCCTATCTGGATAATAGTTATTTTGCACATTATTGTACTGTAGGTGTTGGGGGGGTGTATGTATTGAATGTATAGGCAAGGTTTATTTTTTTTACATTCAGGGTTTGTTCCGTGGTTCTGCGTGAGACCTGTGGTCTCCTCGGGTATCTCACGGGTATCAGGCTGGTGGTTCCACGGGTGACACATGCGGGGATGAAGCGGTGGCCTCACATCTGTGGGAGCACCGCGGACCCGTAGTCTGCGGGGATGAAGCGGTGGTCCCACATCCGTGGGGGCACCACCAACCCATAGGTGCAGGGATGAAGCGGTGGTCCCACATCCGTGGGGGCACCGCAGACCTGTAGTGAGCACTCGTGAGTTCCCCAGACCCCCGTGGGAACCACCCGAGGCCCCGCAGACACCTGTGGGTCTGACCCGGGGCTCCCAGACATCCTTGGGCCTACTGTGGGGACCCAACTGTGGCCCACGGTGACCCAAGGAGACCACCTGGGGGCCATGGCGCTTGGCGGGACCCACCAACAGGCCTCCAGAACCTGTTTGAAATGAGCTGCTGTTACCCTGTATGTCTGTCAGGTGCCCCGCCAGCCCACCGGGGACTCGCGTGGGGCTGTGTTATGAACCCTGTTTGTAAAAGGATAAATCTTGTATTTATGGGGGGGCACAGGGGGTGGGTAATGTATTTAATAAATAGAATGAAGTTTATTGTGGGTCACTGTATTGTTTTTATTGTGGATACTGGGGGTGAGGGGGGGTTCCCCAATGGTATGTGGGTAGGCCTCCCTTGTGGGCAGTGGGTGAAGGTGGTTAGGCCTCACAGGGTGGGGGGTTAGTGTGGGAGGGCATGTAGGCATCCCGAGTGGTAAGTGAGGGTGGGATAACCCCTTAATGACTGTAGCGGTTAATAACCGCTATGGTGATTAAGGGGTTAGGGACATTAAATTGGATGTTTTTATTCTTGTGTCTGCTTTGCAGCAGCTGAGGGGGCATGGGCAGGATGAAGAGGAGGATGGCCTTCATCGTGGCAGCCGGACATGGGTGAGTGCTATATGTATTTAATGTATTTATTGCTGTTTATGTATTTAAAATGGGCACATTCACTATTATCCCTTTGTGGATAATAGTAATTGTGGCCATAACTATATTATATGTGTTAGGGGGGGGGGGGTTATCTCTTTAAAAGTATGTATGTGTTTATTCATTAATTTGGGGGGGGCACATAATTGGTACTGCAGGCCTGCGGGTAACACCCGAGGGCCCCCGCCATCCTATAGTATCATTGATGTGCATATATGTGTGTGTTAGGGGTTGTAGGGGTTGTTGTTATATATATATATATATATATATATATATATATATATATATATATATATATATATAAATAAATAAATAAATGAATATAAATATATATATATATATATATATATATATATATATATATATATATATATATATATACATTCATTTATTTATTTAGATTTATTTATTTATGGTGGGGCTGCTGTGTGTGATTTTTTTTTATTGTGGGTAGCAGGGGTGGGTAAAGGGGGTATTAGCCTCAACGGTGGTTGTTTAGGGCTTGCGGGGGGGTAGCGGGAGGGATTAACCCCTTCATGACCTTAGCGGTATTAACTGCTACGGTCGTCAAGGGGTTAAGTGCACCCGCAAGCCCCCCACAAGCCTTAAACTCACACCAAGGGCCAAATACCCCCTTCACCCACCCCCGCTACCCACAATAAATCTGGCACGTGGGTTAACCCCTTCATTGCCTTAGCGGTTAGCCGCTAAGGTAATGAAGTGGGCTGTACATGCATTTTTTCTGCCTCGGATGCATGCCGGGAGGGCCTTCGGTGCTGATATTCCTGGGTATCAGCTCTGGAGCCCCCCTGCATCAATCCGAGCCAGGAAAAGGGCCTGTTTTTTTTTATATGTCCCCTATCGCCGCTCAGCTCCAGCTTTTTGCCAACTTTAGTTGGCGGAGAGATTTGGAGAAAAACTCTCCATTTAATAGCCGCGATCAGCGCCGAGATGCTGATCGGGGCTACTTGCATACGGCTTGTTTTAAAAAAGGCGAGATATTGATTCTCGCCACCCGCGCGGCGAGTTTTTTTTCCAAGAAACAAAAACTGGCTGTCATATTCTCTAGCCATGCTTGGCCACCGGGACTGCTGCCTAAACTTGTCCACCGGGATTGCTGCTACTAAACTAGGAACATTCCAAAACCTGATACCTGACACCTCTGCACCTGTGCTCCACCTCTCAGCCTGCCTCTATAAACCTCCCTTTCCTGTTCCTCCTTGCCTGTTTATACTGGTTCCTTAGCTCCTGCAAGGTTCCTGTGTTTACTGCTGTGTTAGCTATTGCTATCATCCTGTTCCAGTTTCCTCGTTGCCAACCTCTGCTTGTTTCCTGACTTCGCTACCTGCCGCCTGCCTCGGACCCCTGCTTGTTTAATGACTTCTCTACCTGCCGCCTGCCTCTGATCTCTGCTTGTGACCCCTACTTCGCTCCCTGCTGTTCCTGCCACTGGGATCCACTTCAGCCGAAGTCCAATCCTTGACAGAATAAACAGGACCTACCATGGATTCCGCTGGAACAGACCCGACTCAGGCTCAGACACTCCATGACTTACAACGTATCATGGTTGGTTACCAGGAACAACAAAGACACGTGTTTAATCGTCTTGGCCGCTTGGAAGAAAAAGCCGCCACTGTGGAAGCTGAGAATCGTGAACTAAGTGCAGCCTTAATCACCTTGTCTGGTCAAAACACTGTGCCTGTGCAAACCGCACCCCGTATATCCCTTCCAGAATAATTTGGGGGGAAAAAACAATCTTTCCGTAATTTCCTTAATCAATGCAGACTTGAGTTCAAGCTTCAGCCCATCATTTATCATACCGAAGAAGCCCAGGTTGGACTGGTCATAACCCTGCTCAAGGATGAGGCCCTTGCATGGGTCTCCTCTATGTAAGAACAAGATAGCCCATTACTAAGGGACCTGGAGGAGTTCATCGAAGCCATGAGTCTTATTTTTGATGACCCAAATCATAGTGCAACCGCTGAGGCAACTCTGAACAATCTTCGTCAAGGAAGACGCTCGGCAGCTGAATACGCTGCTGAATTCCGCAGATGGGTTTATAGATGCCAGTACCCCAAGACGTTCCAGGGAGACTGAGGAGGAGCCGATGCAAGTAAATACACTGCGGGGACCCATCTCAACCGGGGAAAGGAATAGACGCCGAACAGAAGATCTCTGTTTATATTGCGGAAATGATGGGCACTATCTCGCTGACTGCCCAAACAAGTCCAGGCGGTCTTCTTTCCAGAGCCCTAGGAGAAATCAGCTGCACACTATTTCAAAGACTGTTTTCTCTGCTTCTCAAGGGAAAGATAACCCTCTTTCGCTACACCCTCACCTCCTGGTTCCTATTATAATCGAGGAAGGAACACATCGTTTTTCAACCACAGTAATGGTCGACTCAGGGGCGGCAGGGAATTTTATGGACAGAGAATTCGCCAAGAACAATTCGGTATCATTTGTAGCCAAGGAATCGCCAGAAAGGATGGAAGTCGTTGACGGTTCTCCCTTGAGCTCTGGACCTGTTACCCATTAAACCAGTAACTTAACACTAATCATGGAGCCCAATCACCAGGAGAAGATTTCTTTTGGTCTCATACCATCACCTTTGTTTCCAGTGATTCTGGGAATTCCATGCTCATGATCCATAACCCACTAATTGACTGGAAGACAAAGACCCTCACGTTTCCCTCAGAGCACTGTCAGCTAGCCTGTCTACCTAAAACTCCTATACCAGAGTGTGTAGGAATAGATAAGATTTCCTCGTCTCAAGAGAATCTTCTGCCGGCTGCTTACTCTGAGTTTTTAGATGTGTGTGACAAGAAGAACGCAGATACGCTTCCCCCACATTGCTCTTATGACTGTCCCATTGAATTATTACCGGGTGCTGCCATTCCGTTTGGAAGAATCTATTCCCTCTCAGAAATGGAATTGAAGGTCCTCAATGACTACCTACAGGAGAACCTATCAAAGGGTTTTATCCGACACTCTACTTCTCCAGCAGGCGCTGCGCTCTTCTTCGTGGGAAAGAAAGACGGTTCTCCACGCCCCTGCATTGACTATTGGGAACTAAATAAGATTACGGTGAAGACAAATTGTACATCAAGTTAGAAAAATGCGAATTTGAAAAGACCAACATGCAATTTCTCGGTTACATCATCTCTCCCGAGGGTTTGAGTATGGACCCAGGCAAGATTCAAGCCGTGGTGGAATGGCCAATCCCTCGAAATGAAAAGGACAATTCAGAGATTTGTGGTTTTGCCAATTTCTATAGACGTTTTATTAAAAATGTCTCTGGCATTATTGCTCCAATCACCCAACTCACACGGAAAGAATTCCCCTTCAAATGGTCTCCTAAAGCGGATGCGGCATTCGAACACTTGAAGTCACTCTTCACATCTGCCCCTATCTTCATCAATCCAAATCCAGAATTACCATTCATCTTGGAAGTGGATGCATCCAACTCCACTGTTGGTGCCATTCTGTCAAAAAGAATTGGACCCAAGATGCTCCTTTATCCATGTGCCTTTTATTCATACCAAATGTCAACAGCTGAACGAAATTATGACATCGGAAACAAAGAACTCTTGGCTATAAAAGCTGCATTCTCTGAGTGGAGACATCTACTGGAGGGGGCCAATCATCCAATTACGGTCTTTACGGATCATGGGAACTTAGAATTCATTCGATCCGCAAAGAGACTGTCTGCGCGACAAGCCAGATGGGCTCTCTTCTTTGCAAGATTTCAGTTCCACATCTCATACCGCCCTGGCTCCAAGAATGGGAAAGCCGACGCCTTGTCACGGTCCTTTCCAAATCCTAGTTCAGACAAAGAACAAGAAGAAACTTTTCTTCCAAAAAGAATTTTTTTGGGCGTCACATTGTCTGCCGATCTCCTCACACGAATAAAGGGAGCCTACTCAAATGACACTTTTCTTAAAAACCCTCCTCCGGAAGCAGAACTATTTCTATGTGATGGTCTCTGGAACTGTAATGATCGTCTGTTCGTCCCTAAGGAGGTAGGATTAGAGGTGCTCCAATTAATGCACGACTCCCGACTCGCTGGTCACCCAGGTGTCCTCAAGACAAGGCACTGTTGTCTCGCTCTTTTTGGTGGCCTAAATTAGCACAAGATGTTAAAGACTATGTCCTCTCCTGTGAGACTTGTGCTAGGACCAAGACCCCTCGAGCATCACCGGTGGGTTTACTGCAGCCTCTTCCGGTTCCAACTCGTCCTTGGGGTCCATATCAATGGATTTTATTGTTGACCTGCCATGATCAAATGGACATAATACCATCCTGGTAGTGGTGGATCGACTTACAAAGATGGCTCACTTCATTACAGCACAGAATCTTCCTTCTGCAGACCAGACAGCCAAGTTGATTGTGAACGAGGTGTTTCGGCTTCAGGGGGCTCCTGATGAGATCATATCCGATAGAGGGGTACAATTCACTTCAAAATTTTGGAGGACCTTCTGTTCCTCTCTAGGAATTCGTTTAAATTTATCGTCTGGCTATCATCCACAATCCAATGGCCAGACAGAAAGAACAACTTTCAGACTTTGGAACAACACTTACGATGTTTTGTTTGTCATCTCCAGGATGACTGGATTGATTTCCTACCATTAGCTGAGTTTTCATACAACAACTCACATCATTCATTGACTCAGAAGAGCCCCTTTTTCTCAAATTATGGATTTCATCCAACCTTTATTCCTCGTTTTCCATCTTCGGGTCCCATTCCGGCAGTTGCAGAGAAACTGGAGACTCTGCGAGACATCCAGGAGACCCTCAAAGAGACACTTGTGAGACTCAAGTAAATTACAAAAGAGCAGCAGACCAACACCGCAGACCCTACCCAGAATTTCAAGTCAGGGATAAAGTCTGCCTTTCTACAAAAAATCTACGTCTAAAGGTTCCAACCATTAAATTGGGCCAAAAATACATTGGGCCATTTCGCATCTCAGCACTAATAAATCCAGTGTCCTTCAGATTAGAGCTTCCTGAGACCAACAAAATATACCCTGTGTTTCACTCTTCTCTGCTGAAAACTTTCCGTGAGAACCCGTTTCCTGGACAGAGACTTCGTCCCCCTCAACCCGTCCTCGTTGATAACGGAGAGGAATTCATTGTGGAAAGAATTTTGGATTCCAGGTTACACCGAGGGAAACTACAGTACCTGGTTCACTGAGGGGGCTATGGCCCAGAGGAGAGGTCTTGGGAACCCAAAGATTTTGTACATGCTCCGTGACTAGTCAAAGCTTTCCACCGATGATATCCAGACAAGCCTAGCAAGGATCGTCCGGAGAACGCTCTTGGGAGGGGGGAGTAATGTCATATTCTCTAGCCTGCTGTACCCATGCTTGGTCACCGGGACTGCTGCCACTCTAAATGTCTTGTTATAGCCTGCAGTACCTAAACTTGTCCACCGGGATTGCTGCTGCTAAACTAGGAACATTCCAGAACCTGATACCTGACACCTCTGCACCTATGCTCCACCTCTCAGCCTGCCTATATAAACCTCCCTTTCATGTTCCTCCTTGCCTGTTTATACTTGTTCCTTAGCTCCTGCAAGGTTCCTGTGTTTACTGCTGTGTTAGCTATTGCTATCATCCTGTTCCAGTTTCCTCGTTGCCGACCTCTGCTTGTTTCCTGACTTCGCTACCTGCCGCCTGCCTTCGCCCCCTGCTTGTTTCCTGACTTCGCTACCTGCCGCCTGCCTCTGATCTCTGCTTGTGACCCCTACTTCGCTCCCTGCTGTTCCTGCCACTGGGATCCACTTCAGCCGAAGTCCAATCCTTGACACTGGCGGATTTTCCTCATCTCGCCAGTTTTTCGCCATTTACTAAATTGACGAAAAAGGCATATTTGGCGAAAAACTGTCGAGATAGGGTTTCTCGCAGCTCTCTGCATAGGCCCCTAAATCTTTCTCTGATGAAGTAGCCGTGGATACAAAACGTGTTGGAATCGATTGTGTGCTGTATCGCTATTCTATTGCTTGCTAAAAATGTATTTAGCTCAATTTTTCTTTCTTGGCTATTTCGCTCAAGTTATTAAAGTTATTTAGAAGACGATGTTGATTCGTGTTCAACAACAACAGCTGTGGTTCAGTCCAGGTGATCCAGCCACCTTTCACTTACATCCAGATGACACGTGGATTTCAATACTGAGCACCGGGAGCGTGTGCATTCCATAATCGGATCTGATCCTCATTCAACGTGTTGTGGGCATTTGTTTGCTGTGACGATTGGGAGTGCGAGCTATATGAGGTTGGACTTACCTTTCTCTCCATCTGGAATGAGGTTGTTTGTACCACTTCAAGAGCAGCAGTAGCCTTTTCTTGTATCAATAGTAGGAATAACAGTAATACTGTGGCTGCACCCCCTGTTGTCTGCATGCCTCAGCAACAGGCTGTTCCTGCTGGTTTACTTCAGTCTTTGTTAGAGGAACAGGTTGTGTCTGATTTGAGCTGGTTGGAGGTCATAATTACACTTCCTTCAACTTCACTATAGGAGATGTACACAGAGGATTAAACACAGGAGATGTATTTTGGAGAAATAAACTCAGGATCTATATGCTAGAACACTGCTGGTTTGTCATACAGATGTGGCAGTTTTCACTTGCAGAGTTTGTAGTTATCACAGTCATCTCTGTAGACTTTTTATTTTTGTTGACTGGCCATTTTAAAAAACAATTTTTTTTTGCACACATAACTGGGTAGACTATGGTCACAGAACCAGTACCTTATGTGAGTCACAGTCTCACGCAGTCCCCCCCAGTCACATTTTGGCATTTGCATCTTTTTCCAGTGCAATATACTTTTTCTGCCTGAATCTGTAGCTCTCTATTCCTGGTCACCTCTGCACGTTGCTCCTCCCCTTTTACTCCTGTTGCTCAAGCTGTAGCAGAAACTATTTTCTCTGTCATTTACCTCACGCAATTCTATCAGTGTAGTTAGAGGCTATTGATGCTTCCTGTACCAAAACCCATCTGTGGCTTTTACATTTGTGGAAATGCAACATGTATTGTGTATGCATTCAGGTCAGGCCAATTGCCTTGTTGCAAAAGAAGAACCCTGTTCTATTGTGTCATGGTCTGTCATGACATATTTTGAATTGGTGTACCTGTATCTGGTTTCAGTTGCAGCACCTTAGTAAGCTATGCAAAGTACCTGCTACTGATGATTCTTCTCTGGCTGGGGCATAGATAGCATCAACATGTAGGGAGGAATTTGTTCAGGCGGAGGAACCAAAGGCAGAAGGAATTATTAGGGTAGCAAGGAGTGCTTCCAGAAGTGAGGAGGCTGTGAATGCTGTTACTGCTGCGGCAGCTTTTATTCTTACAAATAACTGGCATGTACCTGGCATGTTCCTGGAATGTGACACTTTTCACCTGGAGCATGCCGGGCTCCTTTTGCCTTCCCAGCCAGGCGCATGCCCGGCTGACGCGCGGTTGATGTGTTAATTAATAATGGTTCAGGATTTACTAGGCTGCAATGCTTCGCGTGTCCGCCAGATGGCATAAATTCATGAATTGTAATGCAGTATATATATATACATATATATATATACTGTATAACAACAACCCCTATAATCCCTAACATACAGTACTGTACATTTTTATTCATAGTGTACATGTACAGGGGGTCTCTGGAGCTGAACCGCGTTGGTTTCAGGTCGGGAGACCCCCTGCTCCCCAAGATACAGCCCCCTTTATGAGGTGCCGGTATCCCTCTGCTTGGTTTAAGGTCCCGATCACGTGACCGCGGCCTTTAAACCAAGCAGAGGGATACTGGCACCCCCTAAAGGGGCCTGTATCTCAGGGAGCAGGGGGTCCCCGGACCTGAAACCACAGCGGTTCTGCTCCGGAGACCCTCTGCCCATCTACAGTATGAATTAAAAACATATATAAATAAACACTCGTTCCTTACCTTAGCGGCTATGTGCTATGGTAACGAAGCAGCATTTCTGTATTTTAATAATATTGTACAGTGAGCAGGGGGTTCCCTGAGCCAGAAATTAATGCTCAGGGTACCCCCTGCTCCTGCACAATATTATTAAAAATACAGAAATGCTGCTTCATTACCATAGCGTATAGCCGCTAAGGCAATGAAGGGGTTAACTCACCGTGCCCGCTTTATTGTGGGTAGAGGGGGTGGGTGAGGGGGGTATTTGGCCCTTGGTGTGAGTTTAGGACTTGCAGGGGGGTTGCAGGTGCACTTAACCCCTTCACGACCGTAGCAGTTAATACCGCTACGGTCATGAAGGGGTTAACCCCTCCCTCCTACCCCCCGCAAGCCCTAAACAGCCACCGTTGGGGCTAATACCCCCTTCACCCACCACCACTACCCACAATAAAAAGAATACACACACAGCAGCCGCCAAAAAATAAATAAATAAATCTAAATAAATAAATAAATAAATGACTATAAATAAATACATTTGAAATACATTTTTATTTATAGTGTACATGTACAGGGGGTCTCCGGAGCTGAACCACATTGGTTTCAGGTCAGGGGACCCCCTGCTCCCCGAGATACAGCCCCCTTTATGAGGTGCTGGTATCCCTCTGCGTTTCAAGGTCCCGATCACGTGACCGCGGCCTGTAAACCAAGCAGAGGGATACCGGCACCCCCTAAAGGGGCCTGTATCTCGGGGAGCAGGGGGTCCCCGGACCTAAAATCACAGCGGTTCTGCTCCGGAGACCCTCTGCCCATCTACAGTATGAATAAAATATATATATAAATAAACACTCATTTCTTACCTTTGCGGCTATGTGCTATGGTAACGAAGCAGCATGACTGTATTTTAATAATATTGTACAGTGAGCAGGGGGTTCCCTGAGCCAGAAATGAAGGCTCAGGGGACCCCCTGCTCCTGCACAATATTATTAAAAATACAGAAATGCTGCTTCATTACCTTAGCTGATAGCCGCTAAGGCAATGAAGGCAGAATAGCATGTTTATTGGGGACATTTGATTTGCCCCCAATAAACATTGCAATAAACAACATACAGTACACCCCCTGTGTATTTAAAATACATAAACAATAAATACATGACATACATATTTTTATTGTGTGTTTTAAACCTCCTGCCTTCACTGTAATCTATGTAAAAACCCCTCCCCCTATTGTGTGTGAAGCTTCCCTGCCTTCACTGTAATCTATGTAAAAAACCCTCCCCCTATTGTGTCTGCTAAGCTTCCCTGTTTTGACTAATCTGTGTAAGCCCCCCTCCCCCTAGTGTGTCAGTAAAATCTGCCTGGCCTGTGTTTCTGTGAGTGCAGTGTACTGTATGTAAATGTGGGGAGGGGGATCCCGTGTAAATAACCACACCCACACCCACTACCCACTACCCACGGCCCCTCCGCTGCTTGCTGCAAAACAGAGACAAAAATTAAAATATACAAAGTAATGTCCCCTAACCCCTTAATCACCATAGCGGTTATTAACCTCTACAGTCATTAAGGGGTTAACCCACCCTCACCCACCACTCGGGACACCTACATACCCTCCCACACTAACCCCCCCACCCGTGAGGCCTAACCACCCACCCACTACCCACAAGGGAGGCCTACCTACACACCGTTGGGGAAACACCCTCCCTCCCCACCCCCAGTACCCACAATAAAAACAATACACAGCCCCACAATAAACATCATTCTATTTATTAAATACATTACCCACCCCCTGTGCCCCACCATAAATACAAGATTTATTCTTTTACATACAGGGTTCATAACGCAGCCCCACGCGAGTCCCCGGTGGGCTGGCGGGGCACCTGGACAGACCTACAGTTTACCAGCAGCCCTTTTTACACAGGTTCTGGAGGCCTGCTGGTGGATCCCGCCAGCACCATGGCCCCCTGGTGGTCTCCTTGGGTCACCGTGGGACACAATTGGGTCCCCACGGTAGGCCCGCGGATGTCTGGGAGCCCCGGGTCAGACCCACAGGTGTCTGCGGGGCCTCGGGTGGTTCCCTCGAGGGTCTGGGGACCTCACGGGTGCTCACTACGGGTCCGCGGTGCCCCCACAGAAGTGGGACCACACATCATCATCCCCGCACCTACGGGTCCGCGGTGCCCCCACAGAAGTGGGACCACACATCATCATCCCCGCAGACTACGGATCCGCGGTGCCTCCACAGAAGTGGGACCACACATCATCATCCCCGCATGTGTCACCCGTGGAACCACCAGCCTGATACCCTTGGGATACCCGAGGATACCCACAATTGGTCTCCAGAGGTCCCACGCAGAACCACGGAACCAACACTGAATGTAAAAAAAATAAACCTGGCCTATACATTCAATACATACACCCTCCCCCCCAACACCTACAGTACAATAATGTGCAAAATAACTATTATCCAGATATGGAAAATAGATTAATTGCCCATTATTAAAAACATTAACTAGCATATACAAATAAATAAAGTACTACTGACCTCATCAATACAAAGTGTCCGTTGCCAGCAAAATCCTTGTCTTGCCCACAACATACATAGCAAATACAAAGCCAATACATTGCAAGTACATTCAGATATCAATTAACCCCTTAAACACCTTATCAGATCATAACCGCAAAGGTGATTAAGGGGTTAAGCCACACAGGCCCGATACCCACCCTTCACCCATGAATTTGTACAGTGGCTTCATCATGCAACTATATATATATATATATACTGTATATATATATATATATATATATATATATATATATATATATATACAGATATATATACAGAGATATATATATATATATATAGGCGGGATTGCAGACCTGCCTAAGACATGCAGATGAGCATACAGCTATATTTGCATATTTGCTTTCCTGTGGAGGGTTTTTGTCACTTTTTTTACTCACCATAACTTAACTCAGTATATATATATATATATATATATATATATATATATATATATATATATACAATATATATATATATATATATATATATATATATATATATATACTATATATATATATATACACAGTATATATACACACGATGAACCAATATACAAATAAATGTAGAAGGGTTATCAAAAGCATACTGTCCTACAACCAAACACTTCTCCATACAGACACTACATTAAAATCAATTTCTTTTAATAATCCTATCTGATCTCACAATCTATATCATCACAAACCAATGAAAAGCCAATGAAACACCTCACATTCCAATATATATGATGCATAAAATCTATGCAGCATATACATTCTGCAAATGAATCAGCCAAGTAAACAAAAATCAATTAGCAATCATTATTTACATCCCTAAACAATTCACACTCCATCACGAACAATGAAACAATTAACTAATGCACGCCTGGAGCAGAACAATTTAGCCTGTGAAAAAAATATAAGTACCAACCAAAATACAACCTTTAAAACCAAGACTAGCCCTGACCTCCCTCAAACACACAATACAATACCAAGGAATACATCTATCTAATTTTAAAATACTTTAAACTCACAATAATGCATAGCAGCATAGACAAATTAATTTAAAACACATAAAATCAAGCTTTTAAAACAACATAATTTCTTACCCTGTATGTATATATCTCTCTAGACATATATACATACATACATACAGTGGCAAGAAATGATATACCACAAAAAAAAAAATACACGTTAAAAAAGCTTTTTAAAAAATTAACAAGTTAAGTAAAATACATTTCTTTAGTTCACTTACCCAAGGCTATCGCTGACCTCCCTCAAACACACAATACAATACCAAGGAATTCATCTATCTAATTTTAAAATACTTTAAACACACAATAAAGCATAGCAGCATAGACAAATTAATTTAAAACACATCAAATCAAGCTTTTAAAACAACATCACTTCTTACCCTGTATGTATATATCTCTCTAGACATATATACATACATACATACAGTGGCAAGAAATGATATACAACAAAAAAAAATACACATGTTAAAAAACATTTTGAAAAAATTAACAAGTTCAATAAAATACATTTCTTTAGTTCACTTACCATTACTTGCCCCCACCGACTCCCGTTGCGCAGCTTACTCACGAACCAATCTACGATCAGGAACCCATAAAATAAAAAACCATAAAATAATAAACATTAAACTAAAAATTCAAATCAATCCACGGGTCTTCTACTTGTAATCCATCTTCATCTGTATTCTTCTTTCTTCTATCTCCTTCCAGCGGGGTGGGGCGGGTTCTTCTCCCCGTTTGCGGCCATGCCCTGGTCTTCTTTCTTGCCCGGAGATCCTTCCTCCGCGGCGTCTGGCTTCAAAATGAGACGACATAGGCTTTTAAAGGACAATGACGTCACATTTTTCGTCATGGTTCCCACGGTCCTGATTGGGCCGTGAAAACCATGTGTTTTGACCGACCAAAAAAAAAATGATGACGTCACTTAAAGGCAATGACAGCACAGCCAATCAGAATGGCTTTGCTTCAATTGCCTTTAAGATAACGTCATGAAAAGACAAATGGCCGCCCTCACATGGTATGGTAGCCAATCAGAGCATGGGAACTCCATCCCTACTCTGATTGGCTCTAGTACCATGTGACAAGCTTTCAATGACATCACATCCTTTTTCCCCCCAAGCCTCTGTCACATGGTACTAGAGCCAATCAGAGTAGGGATGGAGTTCCCACACTCTGATTGGCTACCATACCATGTGAGGGCGGCCATGTGTCTTTTCATGACATCATCTTAAAGGCAATTGAAGCAAAGCCATTCTGATAGGCTGTGCTGTCATTGCCTTTAAGTGACGTCATCATTTTTTTTTTGTCGGCCAAAACACATGGTTTTCACGGCCCTATCAGGACCGTGGGAACCATGACGAAAAATGTGACGTCATAGGCCTTTAAAAGCCTATGTCGTCTCATTTTGAAGCCAGACGCCGCGGAGGAAGGACATCTGGGCAAGAAAGAAGACCAGGGCGTGGCCGCAGACGGGGAGAAGAACCCGCCCCACCCCGCTGGAAGGAGATAGAAGAAAGAAGAATACAGATGAAGATGGATTACAAGTAGAAGACCCGTGGATTGTTTTGGATTTTTAGTTTAATGTTTATTATTTTATGGTTTTTTATTTTATGGGTTCCTGATCGTGGATTGGTTCGTGAGTAAGCTGTGCAACGGGAGTCGGTGGGGGCAAGTAATTGTAAGTGAACTAAAGAAATGTATTTTATTTAACTTGTTAATTTTTTCAAAAGGTTTTTTTACATGTGTATTTTTTTTTTTGTGGTATATCATTTCTTGCCACTGTATGTATGTATGTATATATGTCTAGAGAGATATATACATACAGGGTAAGAAGTGATGTTGTTTTAAAAGCTTGATTTGATGTGTTTTAAATTAATTTGTCTATGCTGCTATGCTTTATTGTGTGTTTAAAGTATTTTAAAATTAGATAGATGAATTCCTTGGTATTGTATTGTGTGTTTGAGGGAGGTCAGCGATAGCCTTGGGTAGGTGAACTAAAGAAATGTATTTTACTTAACTTGTTAATTTTTTTAAAAGCTTTTTTAACATGTGTATTTTTTTTTGTGGTATATCATTTCTTGCCACTGTATGTATGTATGTATGTATGTATATATGTCTAGAGAGATATATACATACAGGGTAAGAAGTGATGTTGTTTTAAAAGCTTGATTTGATGTGTTTTAAATTAATTTGTCTATGCTGCTATGCATTATTGTGAGTTTAAAGTATTTTAAAATTAGATAGATGTATTCCTTGGTATTGTATTGTGTGTTTGAGGGAGGTCAGGGCTAGCCTTGGTTTTAAAGGTTGTATTTTGGTTGGTACTTATATTTTTTTCACAGGCTAAATTGTTCTGCTCTAGGCGTGAATTAGTTAATTGTTTCATTGTTCGTGATGGAGTGTGAATTGTTTAGGGATGTAAATAATGATTGCCAATTGATTTTTGTTTACTTGGCTGATTCATTTGCAGAATGTATATGGTGCATAGATGTTATGCATCATATATATAGAATGTGAGGTGTTTCATTGGCTTTTCATTGGTTTGTGATGATATAGATTGTGAGATCAGTTAGGATTATTAAAGGAAATTGATTTTAATGTAGTGTCTGTATGGAGAAGTGTTTGGTTGTAGGACAGTATGCTTTTGATAACCCTTCTACATTTATTTGTATATTGGTTTACCGTGTCTATATATATACTGTGTATATATATAAATATATATATACTGTATATATATATATATATATATATATATATATAGTTGCATGATGAAGCAACTGTACAAATTCATGGGTGAAGGGTGGGTATCGGGCCTGTGTGGCTTAACCCCTTAATCACCTTTGCGGTTATTATCTGATAAGGTGTTTAAGGGGTTAATTGATATCTGAATGTACTTGCAATGTATTGGCTTTTGATTTTTGTTTACTTGGTTGATTCATTTGCAGAATGTATATGGTGCATAGATTTTATGCATCATATATATTGGAATGTGAGGTGTTTCATTGGCTTTTCATTGGTTTGTGATGATATAGATTGTGAGATCAGTTAGGATTATTAAAGGAAATTGATTTTAATGTAGTGTCTGTATGGAGAAGTGTTTGGTTGTAGGACAGTATGCTTTTGATAACCCTTCTACATTTATTTGTATATTGGTTCATCGTGTGTATATATATAATGTGTATATGTATGTATACTGTGTATCTCTCTCTCTCTCTCTCTCTCTCTCTCTCTATATATATATATATATATATATATATATATATATATATATATATATATATATATATATATATATATATATATATATAGTTGCATGATGAAGCCACTGTACAAATTCATGGGTGAAGGGTGGGTATCGGGCCTGTGTGGCTTAACCCCTTAATCACCTTTGCGGTTATTATCTGACAAGGTGTTTAAGGGGTTAATTGATATCTGAATGTAATTGCAATGTATTGGCTTTGTATTTGCTATATATGTTGTGGGCAAGACAAGGATTTTGCTGACAACGGACACTTCGTATTGATGCAATAATCTATTATCCATATCTGGATAATAGTTATTTTGTACATTATTGTACTGTAGGTGTTGGGGGGGAGGGTGTATGTATTGAATGTATAGGCCAGGTTTATTTTTTTTACATTCAGGGTTGGTTCCGTGGTTCTGCGTGGGACCTCTGGAGACCAATTGTGGGTATCCTCGTGTATCCGAAGGGTATCAGGCTGGTGGTTCCACGGGTGACACATGTGGGGATGATGATGTGTGGTCCCACTTCTGTGGGGGCACTGCGGACCCGTAGTCTGCGGGGATGACGATGTGTGGTCCCACTTCTGTGGGGGCACTGCCGACCCGTAGGTGCGGGGATGATGATGTGTGGTCCCACTTCTGTGGGGGCACCGCGGACCCGTAGTGAGCAACCGTGAGTTCCCCAGACCCCCGAGGGAACCACCTGAAGCCCCGCAGACACCTGTGGGTCTGACCCGGGGCTCCCAGACATCCGCGGGCCTACCGTGGGGACCCAATTGTGTCCCACGGTGACCCAAGGAGACCACCTGGGGGCCATGGTGCTGGCGGTATCCACCAGCAGGCCTCCAGAACCTGTGTAAAAAGGGCTGCTGGTAAACTGTAGGTCTGTCCAGGTGCCCCGCCAGCCCACCGGGGACTCGCGTGGGGCTGCGTTATGAACCCTGTATGTAAAAGAATAAATCTTGTATTTATGGTGGGGCACAGGGGGTGGGTAATGTATTTAATAAATAGAATGATGTTTATTGTGGGGCTGTGTATTGTTTTTATTGTGGGTACTGGGGTGGAGGGGGGTGTTTCCCCAACGGTATGTGGGTAGGCCTCCCTTGTGGGTAGTGGGTGGGTGGTTAGGCCTCACGGGTAGGGGGGTTAGTGTGGGAGGTTATGTAGGCGTCCCGAGTGGTGGGTGAGGGTGGGTTAACCCCTTAATGACTGTAGAGGTTAATAACCGCTATGGTGATTAAGGGGTTAGGGGACATTACTTTGTATGTTTTAATTTTTGTCTCTGTTCTGCAGCAAGCAGCGGAGGGGCCATGGGTAGTGGGTAGTGGGTGTTGGTGTGGTTATTTAGACGGGATCCCCCTCCCCACATTTACATACAGTACACTGCACTCACAGAAACACAGACCAGGCAGATTTTACTGACAGACTAGGGGGAGGGGGGCTTACACAGATTAGTCAAAGCAGGGAATCTTAGCAGACACAATAGGGGGAGGGTTTTTTACATAGATTACAGTGAAGGCAGGGAAGCTTCACACACAATAGGAGGAGTTTTTTTTTACATAGATTACAGTGAAGGCAGGAGGTTTAAAACACACAATAGGGGAGGGGGTTTTACATAGTTTACAGTGAAGGCAGGCAGGTTTAAAACACACAATAAAAATATGTATGTCATGTATTTATTGTTTATGTATTTTAAATACACAGGGGGTGTACTGTATGTTGTTTATTGCAATGTTTATTGGGGGCAAATCAAATGTCCCCAATAAACATGCTATTCTGCCTTCATTGCCTTAGCGGCTATCAGCTAAGGTAATGAAGCAGCATTTCTGTATTTTTAATAATATTGTGCAGGAGCAGGGGGTCCCCTGAGCATTAATTTCTGGCTCAGGGAACCCCCTGCTCACTGTACAATATTATTAAAATACAGAAATGCTGCTTCATTACCATAGCACATAGCCGCTAAGGTAAGGAACGTGTGTTTATTTATATATGTTTTTTATTCATACTGTACATGTGCAGAGGGTCTCCGGAGCTGAACAGCGTTGGTTGAACGGTCTGAACAGTCCCTACTCCCCGAGATACAGGCCCCTTTAGGGGGTGTCGGTATCCCTCTGCTTGGTTTACAGGCCGCGGTCACGTGATCGGGACCTTTAAACCAAGCAGAAGGATACCGGCACCTCATTAAGGGGGCTGTATCTCGGGGAGCAGGGGGTCCCCCGACCTGAAACCAACGCGGTTCAGCTCCGGAGACCCCCTGCACATCTACACTATAAATAAAAATGTATTTCAAATGTATTTATTTATAGTCATTTATTTATTTATTTATTTAGATTTATTTATTTATTTTTTGGCTGCTGTGTGTGTATTTTTTTTATTGTGGTTAGCGGGGGTGGATGAAGGGGGTATTAGCCCCAACGGTGGCTGTTTAGGGCTTGCGGGGGGTAGCGGGAGGGCTTAACCCCTTCATGACCGTAGCGGTATTAACTGCTACGGCCGTGAAGGGGTTAAGTGCACCCGCAACCCCCCCGCAAGTCCTAAACTCACACCAAGGGCCAAATACCCCCTCACCCACCCCCGCTACCCACAATAAAGCGGGCACGGTGAGTTAACCCCTTCATTGCCTTAGCGGCTATCCGCTATGGTAATGAAGCAGCATTTCTGAATTTTTAATAATATTGTGCAGGAGCAGGGGGTCCCCTGAGCATTAATTTCTGGCTCAGGGAACCCACTGCTCACTGTACAATATTATTAAAATACAGTCATGCTGCTTCGTTACCATAGCACATAGCCGCTAAGGTAAGGAATGAGTGTTTATTTATATATGTTTTTTATTCATAGTGTAGATGTGCAGAGGGTCTCCGGAGCAGAACCGCTGTGGTTTCAGGTCCGGGGACCCCCTGCTCCCCGAGATACAGGCCCCTTTAGGGGGTGCCGGTATCCCTCTGCTTGGTTTACAGGCCACGGTCACGTGATCGGGACCTTTAAACACAGAGTGATATCGGCACCTCATAAAGGGGGCTGTATCTCGGGGAGCAGGGGGTCCCCTGACCTGAAACCAATGCGGTTCAGCTCTGGAGACCCCCTGTACATGTACACTATGAATAAAAATGTACAGTACTGTATGTTAGGAGTTATAGGGGACGCCTTTAAAGACAACAGCTCACAAACGCCCCCATGCATTTTTACACGGCATTGCAGTATTGCAGCCAGCGGGAATAAAATGCTTAAATCACAGCCGCGAATATAACGCTATCTACACCGGGAGAAAACTACACAAAACCGCACATCCACGGGGTCCTCTGAAATTCGCGGAGCTAGCCAAGTAAGAATAAAGTTGGTCACCAGTGTATATCTACTATGTGAGGAGCAGAGATGGAGGAATTTTTGGGGCAGGTTTTGATCCAACATGGATTGTCTGATTTCTTTGGTCAATGGATTTCCATGGATAAATTTCAAAAAGGGTGATTTGTCCTTCTTGGTAAATTAAAAAAAACAAAAAACATAAATAACGAATCCCTGCTTGATGGCACAAAAATAAGCCAACGAATATAAAATCAAGAACAATAAATCCAATCTGGAAACAATAGATCCTCCTTTGATTAAAGAGCTGTCTCCAGTGAGTAGTTCTTCTTCTTTGCTTTAAAGATGTATTGCTTTTCTTCTACCTTTAGTTTTTTTCTTTTCTTCTTTCTTCTTCCAGATGTTGACTCATCATCTTCTTTCAGTCAAATTAGATGTAACAGTCCTTAAATTAAGTCTTTGTTGCCACATTTGATCAATCACATGTGATCATCTCATTTTTGCCTGAAAATTACATTACAGGCAAAACTGACGCAATCACATGGTACATGAAGCAACCTGATTGGCTGATGTAAACAAAGATTTCCAGCTGATGAGCTGTAGAAAACAGTGGCATAGCTGTATGAGACAAAAAACTTAGGGCCAGACTGAAATGCTGGCTGAAAACAGTTTAATGATACATCCAAGTAGTGTATGGCAGGTACAAAAAACTCTAACGAGTTTTGTGCAAAAAGTGCTTCGTCAAGGACTACAACTCGTCAGCTAGAGATCTTCGGTTGCTACTTACAACAGGAAGCACGCCAAATGAGCTTTTTTGATTATCCAGATGTGAGTAAATATTCTCTGCTAATGGACTGTTGATGAGTGATCAACTATTCCACACACATGTCTTTGTAATATTACTCTTCTTAACACTTATGCGGATGCTCTGTCGGTCAGTGGGGTCGTTGATGTTTTTGGGGTTTTACATACCTTCTCACTCCTATATCATGCACTGCGTTCATAACATGAGTTTATATATATTAGTCTACACCAGGATAGTTCACATAGACTGATCCAATCATTTATTACACTCATAAAAGGACTTGATGTTATGGACTTATCTCTTTCAAAAATCCACATTGGACGATACTTATTCCTGGAATGATTTAACTCTGGAGCAGTATATTTCTGGAATGTACTGGATCTCTAATATATGGAAAGCTGATTGGTTGATGTACCATGTGATTCCTTTTTTTTTTGGTGCGGTGTGAGGTCAACAATAAAGTGAAGGAATCACATGGTACCTTAACCAATCAAGTTGTTTCATGTACCATGTGATTCTTTCCCTTTTTTGGTGCTGTGGTGGTCACCTTTAAAGGGAGCAAATCACATAATACCAACCACTTAGGTTGCTTGATGTACCATATGATTGCTTCATTTTTGCCTGAGATGTCATTTGAAGGGATCTTATGTGACTGGTCAAATGTGACATCACAGAACTTACATAAGGCCTGCTATGAGAAGAAGAAGAAGAAGAAGAAGAAGAAGAAGAAGAAGAAGAAGAAGAAGAAGAAGAAGAAGAAGAAGAAGAAGAAGAAGAAGAAGAAGAAGAAGAAGAAGAAGAAGAAGAAGAAGAAGAAGAAGAAGAAGAAGAAGAAGAAGAAGAAGAAGAAGAAGAAGAAGAAGAAGAAGAAGAAGAAGAAGAAGAAGAAGAAGAAGAAGAAGAAGAAGAAGAAGAAGAAGAAGAAGTCCACATCTGGACGAAGACAAGAAGAAAGAAAGAAAGAAAGAAAGAAGAAAAGAAGATTGTTTTAAAGCAAGAAAGAATAACTAAAAGGCTAGAGTTTGATTATGTTCTTATATTATTGGAATGTATATTTTGTTAAACATATTTTTGCAACTTTGCTTTTAGTGAATCATTGCATTGCAATGCTTTACTATCCACTAAAGTGGTGAAGAGGAGTAGGTAGGACAGTTTTCTGTGTATATTCAAATTTTATAACCCTTTTTGGTCAGCTAATCATGGAAACCCAGGACTAGTTGACATGCAGACTTCTAAGAGGTAATTATCTACTGTTATATATTTTAATTACTATTTTATCTTTTAATTCAGGATTTTTAGCTCATCTTGTATATGTACAAATGTAGCGTCATTTACTTTTTGGCGTGGGATCAATTTGAAATGGATGGAGCCACACGTGATCACAGACTAGCAGAGTGAATTTCCCAGAAAGATTAATGCAGCGGGGGTCCCCACTTCTGAATGGAACTCCTGCAACGTTTATCCTACCAGGCTGCCACCAGTCAAAGAGCTGTGCAGAGAGATCAGAATCTCTCTATTGGCCATTATATACATAGGAAAGGAAGCCTGGACTAGGTGACAATATATATATATATATATATATATATATATATATATATATATATATATATATATATATATATATTTATAATAGATAAAGATAACAGCAGGCACTTCAAAGGCTCCAAAGAAATAGGTGCTTGTTCAACAAAAATAACAGGAAACCAGGTGTCCCACCAAGGAGACAAAAAACAGCACTCAAGGTATACAGTATTGCAAAAGTGTATTTGAAAAAAAAGCAGGCACATATAAATCCAATGTTTCAGTCCTGTATAGGACCTTCCTCAGGGGTGTGCTGGAGAACACTGCCCAAGGAAAACATATATACCCATCACCCACCTGTGTGCATAATCAAGAACCAGCTGATTGTAATTAAAAACGGGAGTACTGTAGGCGCATGGGAGCCCTGTCATCACTGTGCAGCAGCTCAGCCTCACCACTCCTCTGTTTACACTTAGCTATCAATGCCAGACACACCGCACATGTGCACCTGCGGGTGGAGCCAGTGAGCACACCAGTCATTCTAAGGCATCCCCCGTTGCCATGGCGACGCAACTAAAGCATCTGTAACCATGGGAGTGTAGGCAGAAGCAGACTGCAATAGGGAGCAGGGGCACTGAGCCGTGTGAACATGATGACGTCACATCACCAGCAGCAACAGGTCCTGTAACCAAAATGAAAGTGCAGTATTAAAAACACATGAAGAGGTGAAAATATATACTCCAGATGCACAGTATTAATAAAAATCACTATCAATAGTGCAACAATAATAAATATACTAATATCACTCTAACATGCTACCGAGAGAAATGAATAGTGAATGCAGATTTGCTTGTAAGAGTTTGAAAAAGCAGACATAAAGGAAAGGAAGGAACAGGAAGGGGGAGTGGAGTAAAAGGGGAGAGGGAAAGGGGGATGGGAGGGAAAGGGGGGGAGGGGAAAGGGGAAGATGGAGGGAGGGAAAGGGGGGGAAGGGGGTGAAAGGGGGGAGGAGGGGAAGGGGTGCTAAGGAGCAAAAATGGGGTCACATAATAAGGCAAAAATAAGCCCAAAGATGAATACAGAAACGGATAATTCTAACTACACAGAGGTGACAGATGGCAGTAAGATCCCCAACTTTAACTCATAAATGTATCTCCCTACAGTGATACTACTGTTGCTACAAAAAGCAACCCGGTTTAAAATCCTCATTAAGTCCTCTGGGTGCCATAGTATCAAGTTCATAGATGAGCCTTGTTTCCAATTGCAGTAATAATTTTCCTCTGTCACCACCACGAATGGACGTGTGCGCTTGCATAATAGGCATGCACCTCAGCGTTTTAAAGTGCCTCGCAACTGGTTGCAATTTATGGTCCTCCAATCCAGTGTTGTCGGCCAATACCTTCCTAATAGATGATCTATGCAGACTAATCCGTTCCTTTAGC
The DNA here is from genome assembly GCF_040206685.1 of Ascaphus truei. NCBI lineage: Eukaryota > Metazoa > Chordata > Amphibia > Anura > Ascaphidae > Ascaphus > Ascaphus truei. Next base: position 90,042,972 of record NC_134486.1, read on the forward strand.
ATGCGTGTCGTTTTACCGACATAATATAGTCCGCAAGGGCACCGGATAAAGTAGACAACATATCTACTTTCACAGTTCATATAGTCCTGAATAAGATGTGGTTTGCCACTATGTGGATGTGAATACTGCGTGCCAAGAATAAGGTATTGGCAGTTGGTGCATCCATGGCATTTAAAGACACCTTTTTTCTTACTCAGCCAAGTTGTAGGTTTACAATAGTTTTTCACCGGGTCTGCCCTAGTTAATGTATCGCAGATATTTCGCCCTCTTCTGTAGCAAAATAGTGGGGGACGCTCAAAATTCTTGCCAATGGTGGCATCATTCGCCAATATATTCCAGTGTTGTTGGTTCGACGTCTTTATCATTCTTGATGCAGTACTAAATGTACTAGTGACATGGAACTTATCTTGCTTCTGTGCATTCGAAGAGGGCAGCAGGAGCTGTTCTCTGGGGACATCCTTGGCTCTCTTAAGTGCTGCATCAAGGTCCTTACATTCATATCCCCTCTCCTCAAAGCGTTTATACATTTTCACAAGGGCTTGATCACGCTCACCACTATCACTAGTCCCAACGCCAATTTACAATAGACCACTGTGGTATTAAACTAAACACCTGCAAGTCGACACATTACTGAAGCGCATGCGCATTACAATTCATGAATATCTGCCATCTGGCGGACACGCGAAGAATTTTAACCAATTAAATCCGAACCATTATCAATAAACACATCAAACGCGGCTTTGAATGCAACATGAATGCGGTATGAATGCGGTCAGAATGCGGCATGAACGCGGTGAAGTGCGTGGCATTCGAAAAAAAATCCCGGAAAAATGCCGTGATGTTGGAGAATAAAAGGGGCCGCGGCTGTACTGTACAATACAAAACACAAATTTAAAATTAACCACAGCAGACCAAAGACCTAAATAAGTTAATGTAACATTTATGAAAACCTTTCAAACTTTTTTCCAGTTGAATTATAGCCTAACAACTAACAAAAATCTATTTTCCTACGTAATTTTTAAATTCCTTGCGAAATAGAAATATATCAGTGTAATAAAAATGCTGCAGTAGAAAAATCATGAGGTAACTTAGTAAAATACTCTAAGGAAGGCAGCAAACCTCTAATGGAAAGTTGTATAAAGTGTAAAAGGTTGAAGCAAAGGTAGGCATTAATTACAATAAAAAATCAGTTTCGGGCAGGTCAGAACTAAATTGGTAGCTGATCCTCTAGGTAAAACAAAGAAAGTGAGCAGGAGTCTTAGATTTGATTATATAGCAATACAAGAAAAATGTGCTACATGCTGTCTGTTATTAAAACTGCTTTTGGGCAATGTGCATGCCTCAGGGATTTTAATAAAACATTAGCTATAGCCTGTTGTAGTCAATGACTTAGACCTCCTGGCACATTTCTAGTTAAAACGGCAAAATCTGACTCTCAAAATAATACATTTTAGACTGTCTGCAAAGCACTGAATGATTGCACGATCTCTTAAAGGTGCAGTACACAAGGTACAAAATAAAATACCAATGGAAATAAATGCACTCAAGGATTCTGTATAGTTTTTTGTTTACTTTTTAGTTCAAAGTTTTAGTAGCCATACTGGTTATTGAGAAGTGCAGATTCATTGTAGCCTGTAATCACTTTTGGAGGCCCAACATTAGAAATCTTCATAGATAAAATGATAGTTACATACAGAGCATGCAAAACCGCATACTATAGGTTTCTTCTTAAGGTTTTGAGGGTACCTGTGACAGGGTGAAGTCAACCCCTATCAGTTATGCCTGGGAAACATATGTCTGAGTGCTTCATCCAGCACTCATAAGGGTTAACTCAGGTGGAAGCTAGCTAATCATGATGTAAGCTGACACCTAAGAGCCAGCAAGGTAGATAAGGATCTTGGAAACAAAAGAAAACAGCGCACAACGCCAAATAGTGAAGCAAATTTTACAATATATTGTCAATTAAAAAGGTAATATATCTGCGTACATAATATAGGTTGGTAAAGTGCATTTAGTGTGTTTCACACTGATTACCACTCGGCAGCTGTTGTCAGGAGAGTCTGGTGCTTGCTTCTCTCAGCTGGTGCCATTACGTTGGTTCTGGGGCAGGGTTCTTGCCTGGACTCCTCATCCGGCAATGCTTAGCTCCCAAGGGGGTTTCCCTTTAAGCAGCCAGGCTCCGCTGCAGGTATTGGTGCTCAGTGGGGACTGCTCAAGTTTCCAAGCCGTCTGGAGCAGCTCGTATGGATCAACAGGTAGTTCCTCTGCACGGAGGTTAGACCGCAACTTGCAGGGGCACACTCAGCGTGCCACGATGCCGCTCCGTCACGGGACGCTACGTGATGACGTCACTGTCTCCGCAGCAGTGATGGAATCGGCAGGGAGATGATAAAGTCTCACAAAGTCTCTCAAAAGGCCCAAAATTACACACAAGAGTGATATTGGCAGGGCGAAGCCAACAAATAGGCAACAGCAGATATAAGGCAATAGAAATGTGTCATCCAACGCATTTCGTAGAATAAACTACTTCTTCAGGGAATAATTAGGCCATTATCCAGAGGTCTTATATACCTCACAAAGATGCCTTATTGGTTGAACAATTTAAAATAGACCAATCATCTAAAATAGGTAATGGTCAGTGTGATAGGGAAGATGTGTAATTTACTTTTAAAACAACAACTTTATTAACAAAATCAAAAAATACATTTTAAATTAAAACTTACATATAAACAAAACCTAGCATAAATAATTAAAAACATGCTGGAATAAAAGAAACACAATATTAGTTAACTTAAAATAGACACCATCATTAAATATATATAAGATGCAACTAGAGATATAGAGTAAAGCAAAGCATGGAAAACAGAGATACAAAGATCAGTAGCACATCCCCTGGGTTTAAGTGGGGGAGGGGTCTAGAAATTTAATAAAGTGCCCAGATGTCAACATCCTCATTTAACCCCTTAGGGAACATAGTATCTAACTTATGTATCCAATATGTCTCTTTGGAAGATAGTGTTTTGACTCTGTCCCCACCTCTTCTATTTACAGGAATGGACTGTATCCCCTTAAAAGTGAGACTAGATGGATCTTTATTATGGTGTACCAAAAAATGTCTGGATACACTGTGTTTTTCAAAACCAATTTTAATATTTCTGATGTCTTCCTGGATACGAACCTTAAGGCTGCGTTTGGTTCTGCCTACGTATTGATACCCACACGCACATTCCAATAAGTAAACAATATGTGTGGCTGTACATAGAATAAAGTCATCAATATTAAAAACTTCCTTTGTGCTTTTTGAATAAAATGTGTGTTTGTCAGGATGTTGGTATTTACAAATCGTGCACTTACCACAAATATAGTTGCCCTTTGGTTTAGGCCCTAGCCAGTTCTTTTGCGATGTAGTATTATTACTTATAAAAACATCACTAGGTACTAACAAATTTTTAATATTTTTGGCTCTCCTATAGATAAACCGTGGTTTAGTGTTTAAATGTGATCCCAAAATAGGATCATTGCACAATATGCCCCAGTGTTTATTAAAAACCTTTTCAATGTCCCTATGTACAGAATTATAATCTGTAATGAAGGCCACATTAAGAGTATCATTTTTTATATTTTGTCCTTCTTTATTTCTAGTCTTGGATCTATTTTGAATTAACATATCCATACGATCCATATTACGTACCCTTCTAATCTCTCTTTCTAGAAGTTCCTTAGGATATCCCCTCTCTCTAAATCTCAAAAATAGTTTGTTAGCCTGCTTGTTGAAAACCTCTAAACTACTGCAGTTGCGTCTGAGTCTAACGAATTGCCCACCTGGTATGTTTTTTATCCATGTACTTTTGTGATTACTGTTTGCCATCAGCAAGTTGCTAGTATCCACTCCTTAAAGAAGGTCTCATCCAGCACTCATAAGGGTTAACTCAGGTGGAAGCTAGCTAATCATGATGTAAGCTGACACCTGAGAGCCAGCAAGGTAGATAAGGATCTTGTTACCAGCAGTAGCTGCCTGTGTCAGAGGAGAGCACATGGATAGATGTGCTGCTAGCCAGAACGATACAGCACACTACATACTGCAGCCAAAGTAAGATTTCTTTCATTTGTTTGCATGACTAATTAAAAAGACTCTTACGGTTTGGGTATGGTTTAGCCAGCCAGCCTGCTAGCTAGGACTGCTGTGTTAGTCAGTTTTCTCCCAACGTGGAGCAGGATTTATTTGCTTAAAGGGACAGTGTACCCGCATGTTATGTTGCTGTGGAGAAATAAAGCCACTGAACATTTTCATTTATCCTGAAACTACACGTGTGGACTGTTCCCTGACCTCGGCTACAGGCCGTCCTGCCACAGGTGGTGTCTGAAGTGGGATGTTGGACGGGCCCTGTATCTGAAGGGCCACACACACACAGACGGGGAAAAAAATGGAGACAATATTTTCTCAGTTCCTTGAGCAACAGCTCCAGCTAGCAGAGAAACAAGTTGAGCGACAGACCCAGCAAGATGAGCGACAGGCCCGGCGAGAGGAAAAGCTACTCCAATTGCTGGCCGAAGGCCCAGCCCCAGGCAGACCAGGGATTCCAAATAACCCACCGGTGATGCTGCATAAAATGAAGCCAAACGAAGACCCAGAGGCATTTAACCTCACTTTTGATAGGGTAGCGACGGCCCACGGCTGGACAGTTGATCGCTGGGTAACGACTCTGGCTCCACTCCTCATAGGGGAAGCTCAGGCAGCCTACCAGGTTCTTCCAGCAGACGAGGCCATGGACTATCAGCAACTAAAGGCTGCTATTCTGGATCGCCTAGGCCTCACTCCAGGGACCTACCGACGGCGGTTCCGGACAGTCAAATATACAAACAGAGACAGACCCCGGGTCGTAGCCCACCGCTTAGTAGACTTATGTACCAGGTGGATACAACCGGAAAAACATGACAAGGCAGAGATCCTTGAACAGTTTGTGCTCGAGCAGTTCATACAGATACTGCCCCCCTCCTCCCGCTCCTGGGTAAAAAGACACGTTGCATTTTCCCTGGATTCAGCAGTCCACTTGGTGGAAAACTTCCTGGGCAACGACACCCAACAGGATAGCTGGGAACGGCCGGTGCAAACACCAGTTGCTTCCGGTGATGCTAGAGGCAGGAGAGCAGACAATCGAGAGGTCTACAACCCGCCAGCTCGGGAGATCCAGTCAACCCGATCGGAAGACCCTTTCCCATCTCGGAGGGTTCCTGGTACAAACTCCCGTAGAGATGCCCATCCTGGGTCCGAGGCAACTGGATCACTCAAGGGAAGCCGCCACCCACAGTATTCCCCGAGAACCTGGACTCCTGTCACCCACCCGGTGGAGAGGATAACCCCACCAACCAGAAGGGAGGACCCCATCCAACAGCGGAGAGGTCCAAACACAGAGCCCCGTCGAGAGCTTCCGCTGACGACCGAGGTTGCGGATTCAGGAGATGATGAGATGGACTGTTCATATGGCAGAACCACTGCCACAGCTTGTCTCCGAGGGGACCACAATCCGTGGTTAGTCCCAGCATCTCTGGAGGGGACAAAAGTAAACGCCATGCTGGACTCGGGCTCTGGAAAAACCCTGATCCTAGAGGGCCTAATTCCAAGCAATAGACTATCTTATGACTCTCCTTGGAATATCGAGTGTATCCATGGGGATACAAAGAGATACCCGACGGCGAACGTTCTACTGTGTATCCAGGATCAAGAGGCTAGCCTACTAGTGGGAGTTGCTCCCTGGCTACCTGCTCCTGTTCTACTTGGCCGAGACTGGCCCTACCTCGAAACATTGTTGGCCCCTACTCCTACGGAGCCTACTTCTCTGGTACCGGAGAAGCCCGGAGACTTGTTCCCTTTTTCCCCAGAGATTTTCCCCCGTAGACACCATGTCCCAAAGACACGTAAACAGAGACGTGCGGAAAAAGAGGACTGGTTAAGAAAGGCTGGGACTCTATGTAACATTAGTCAGCCCAAAGGACTGCAGGTCATGGCCGGGGATGACCAGGGTGGGGAACAGATAGATACGGGAATTTTGCCAGACCTGGATCTTCCTGACTTCCGTCAGAGGCAGAGGGAAGACCCAGCTCTGGCTAGACAATATGAGAAGGTGGTACAGGTCAACAACAAGATAATGGATGAACAGGGTGTAAAAGTGTTTCCACATTTTGAACTGTTGAATGACATTCTATATCAAAGTGAATAAGGTTACACAAACAGGGGAGGACATTCGACAGATGCTAGTCCCTAAAGGGTTGATTAAAACGGTGTTCACCCTAGCCCATACTCTCCCATGGGGTGGTCATTTGGGCAGAGATAAAACCACGGACCGCATCTCGTCCCGGTTTTACTGGCCAGGCATACATGGTGACATCATGAAACTATGTGAGACATGTCCTGAATGCCAGTTAACTAGCCAAAAAGGACAGAAGCCAGCTTCCTTGGTTCCTCTGTCCCATTCGAGAGAATTGGGGTAGATCTGGTCGGACCTTTAGAACCCTCTGCGAAGGGACATAAATTTATACTCGTTGTGGTAGATTATGCCACCAGATATCCTGAGGCCTTCCCTCTGAGATCAGCCACTGCTAAACAGGTTGCTCACAGGCTGTTAGAACTGTTCTCTAGGGTAGGACTTCCCCAAGTAATGTTAACTGACCAGGGAACAAATTTCATGGCAAAGTTAATGCAGGATGTCCTAAAGTTATTGGAGGTAAAATCCATCCGGACCTCAGTCTATCATCCTCAGACTGATGGATTGGTAGAGAGGTTTAACCGTACTTTAAAAACCATGCTTAGGAAGTTTGTGTACACTGAAAAGCGAGCTTGGGATGAACTTCTCCCTTTCCTGTTGTTTGCGGTACGAGAAGTTCCCCAATCATCCACAGGCTTCTCCCCATTTGAGCTCCTATATGGACGCCAACCTCGGGGTATTCTCGACCTACTGAAGGAATCCTGGGAGGAGGAGCCTTCCCCCTCCAAGAATACCCTTCAGTATGTCATAGCCTTAGAAACCGCCTAGACATGATAGGTCGGTTTGCTAAGGAAAACCTCAAATCTGACCAAGAACGTTAAGAGAGGCAGTACAACCAAAATGCTCGCTTGAGGGTCTTCCAACCTGGGGACCAAGTGGTGCTACTACTACCGACATCAGAAAGTAAACTCCTTGCGAAGTGACAGGGTCCTTTCCAAGTTCTCCGCCGCACCGGGGAGGTGAACTATGAGATCTCTCAACCAGGGTCCAGGAAGGGTAAACAAATCTACCACGTGAACCTCCTGAAACCCTGGAAAAACGATGAGATCGCTGTTCATCCACCCTCGGGAAGGAGAGACGGATTTGGGTCCGCAGCTTCCAAAGGGTAGTTTGTACAATGACCATCAGGTTCCCATGGGAGGGCAGTTAACAACGGAACAAAGGTCAGACCTACTAGAATTATGTGACCAGTTTCCAGATGTTTTTTCGGAGCTGCCAGGGCAGACTAATTTAGTGTCCCATAGGATTGAGACAGAACCTGGCGTAAAAGTACGGTCCCGTCCCTATAGATTGCCAGAGGGCCGAAAAGACCTGGTAGAGAGGGAGATAATAGACATGTTGGAATTGGGCGTGATCGAGGAGTCCCACAGCAAATGGTGTAGCCCTATCGTGTTGGTCCCTAAACCAGATGGGAAGGTGAGGTTTTGCGTGGATCTGCGAAAGGTAAATGCTGTATCCAGATTTGATGCATATCCAATGCCTAGGGTGGATGAATTGCTTGACTCGCTTGGGAAAGCAGAGTATATCTCTACCCTAGATCTCAAGAAAGGATATTGGCAGATACCTCTAGCGGAAGAATCCAAATGCAAAACTGCCTTCGTCACCCCTCTCGGGTTATACCAATTCGTCACTATGCCATTTGGGTTACATGGGGCTCCAGCCACATTCCAAAGGTTAATGGACAAGGTACTACGACCCCATAGGGCATATGCCGCGGCCTACTTGGATGACATTGTCATCTATAGCAGACACTGGCAGTCTCATATAAAAAGGTTAAGGGCAGTCCTAACGTCCTTAAGAGAAGCAGGGCTCACTGCAAATCCAAAAAATGTGCCCTGGGTAAATCCACTACAAAGTACTTGGGCTATGCCGTTGGGGGAGGGATAGTAAGGCCACTAGCTAGCAAGGTGGCCGCCATAAAGGAAGTCCCCACCCCACAGACAAAGACACAGGTCCGCTCCCTTTTGAGGTTAGCAGGGTATTACCGGCGGTTTATCCCCAATTTTTCAGAAATATCTGCACCCCTAACAGATCTGACAAAAAAGAGTGCCCCGAAGCAAGTTAAATGGTCTTGGGAGTACCAAGACGCCTTTGACATGCTAAAAAAGTGCCTGTCAGAGGGCCCCGCTCTTCAGAGCCCAGATTTTAAAGAGCCCTTCATCATCCAGACGAATGCCTCAGAGGTAGGACTGGGAGCAGTGCTGTCTCAGCAATTTGATGGTGTTGAACACCCCATACTGTTCATCAGCCGGAAGCTGTTACCAAGGGAAGTGAGGTATTCCGTTATTGAGAAGGAGTGCCTCGCTGTAAAATGGGCAATTGAGGCCTTGAGACATTATGTCACCGGAGTACACTTCACCCTGGTCTCTGACCATGCGCCCTTGAAGTGGTTAAACACCATGAAGGACACAAATCCAAAGTTGACCAGGTGGTATATGGCCCTCCAACCCTTCTCTTTTGATATTCAGCATAGACCTGGAAAAGACCATGGAAATGCTGATTTTTTGTCAAGAGAAAGAGTGGAGGGTCGGGCTTCAGCCATGTGGGACACTAGCCACACACAAACAGGGGAGGTATGTGACAGGGTGAAGTCAACCCCTATCAGTTATGCCTGGGAAACATATGTCTGAGTGCTTCATCCAGCACTCATAAGGGTTAACTCAGGTGGAAGCTAGCTAATCATGATGTAAGCTGACACCTGAGAGCCAGAAAGGTAGATAAGGATCTTGTTACCAGCAGTAGCTGCCTGTGTCAGAGGAGAGCACATGGATAGATGTGCTGCTAGCCAGAAGGATACAGCACACTACATACTGCAGCCAAAGTAAGATTTCTTTCATTTGTTTGCATGACTGCTTAAAAAGACTCTTACGGTTTGGGTATGGTTTAGCCAGCCAGCCTGCTAGCTAGGACTGCTATGTTAGTCAGATTTTCTCCCAACGTGGAGAAGGATTTATTTGCTTAAAGGGACAGTGTACCCGCATGTTATGTTGCTGTGGAGAAATAAAGCCACTGAACGTTTTCATTTATCCTGAAACTACACGTGTGGACTGTTCCCTGACCTCGGCTACAGGCCGTCCTGCCACAGTACCTAATTCCCTTTTTTTTTTTAAATTCTCAGTGGAAACGATGTTATACATTGTGTGAATACAGTATTGTCCATAGCAATTCTATATTTTTTTTTTATAGTAAAAGAGAATGCTCTAGAGCAGAAGTATCCAACTCCAGTCCTCAGGGGCCCCCAACAAGTCATGTTTTCAGGAAGCTCCTGCTTTAGCACAGGTGGCTCAATCAGTAACTCAGTCATTATTATTAAAAACTGACCTGTCATGGCCCTTGAGGACTGGAGACACCTTTGCTTTAGAGATACTCACTAACCCTGATGTTTTGCTATAGTCTCTAAAAATGTTTGGGGTTTTGCATAAGTTCCAATTATCTTGGTCCTGGTTTTAGGTTTGGATAGTGGGAAATATTTTGAATTTGATCGAAAAATCCTAAAATTATATACATGTACTCTGGATTAGAGATGGGCATCTTTTCGTCAATGTTCTAATTCACTAAGAAAATGGCACTTTCGTAAATTTGTTCAGAAAAGGTTGATTTGCCAAAAAATACATATGCAAGCATGCAAATTTCCCATTCGACTCTAGAGCGAACTTCAACAAACTTTATAAAGTTTGTCCCAAATCTGAAATATTGCTTTTGGGAGAGAAAGTGAAAAGAGGGAGAGAGCGCGCGAGAGAGAGGTGGAGGAGAGAGATGGAGGGGGAAAGTAAGGTAAGAGAGAGGGTGGGGAAGAAAAAAGATGGGTAGAGGGGGAGAGAGAGCAAAAGAGAGGTGAGGAGAGAGAGAGAAAGGGGGGGGGGTGAGGTGAGACAGATTGTGTGGGAGAAAAAGAGTGGGGTAGAGGGGAAGGGAGACTGGAAGACTGGTAGAGTGAGGGAGTGAGAAGGAAAAGAGAGAGGAGGGCAGAGGGGAAAGTGGGAAAGAGAAGGAGAGAGTGAGGTGTCTCTAAATGTTGTCATAGCAAAACGTGAAATTACACACTTTCATGAAAACTTTTTCTATTTGCATGAACTTTCACAGATTTGTAAAGGAATATAAAAGTTTGTGCAAATGTTTGGGGGCCGAAATTTAACAACTCCCCTTATTTTTTCTCTGGAGCTTTTTACTGTACTAAAGTATTTGTAACTTAAAATAGTAATATTAGTTTGTAACGGAAGTTCCTTAATCACATGTTAAACATGCGTTTGTGGTATGAATTGGTATTTTACCTACTTGACATACAATAAGATGTAGTCACTAGAAGTCACCAAAAGAATGGAAAATATTATGTTATATTGAGCATGTCTGTAGCATACATTGAAAGCTGCTAATACTGTGTAACCACCTAAACTGTTACTAGCGAAGAATCCAATGAGGAAAAAAATGTGCACAGCAAAAATAGAAGCATAGGCTGGATGTGAAACTCAGAGAATAAAAAATATTTATTGTGCTCTATGAGCAAGCATGCAATTACAGGTAAATCCTCTGATGCGTTTCACACCTATGTAGGAAATGTATCAAAGAGTCCTAACGGTTACTAGCAGGTCAGCAAATGCCAGGGCTCCACCCTGTATTGCCATGGGGATTCTGACCTCATGGAAGAGTTCTTAAGTGAGAGAGAAGATGCAAGAAAGTTAGGTTCTAGGAGGACAAGAGGAGAGGAGCCTGGGGAAGAGTAGATAAAAATGTGTATAAAGTAATATCACAGACAAGGCCCCTGTAACAGGGACATATCCCTGTTTAAAGAAACTTGCCTCTGATCCAGCAGTGTGCTGGTTAATTGCATACCAGCAATTAACCAACTCCACCTGGCTGATTAGAGCTCTCTCAGAAATAGCCTGTTCTGAGACAGGAAGGGGATTGGGGGCTGAACCAAGGAAGGAAAGACAGATTTTTCCTTAATCCACACTGGACTGACCAGAGGAACAGATGTCTTGAGCTGCAGAAGGACTGGACTGTATGCTGATAGAAAGACCACGGACCAGACCTATACCTGGACAAACATTGCCTTAGCACACAAAGGTGGTGACTCAGGAGAGCAGAGAGGTTTCTGCTACAGCTACAAGAGACAGATAATACTTTATTTTGGGACTGTTATATATCTGCATAAATGTATTGTAACAGGGGACTGATCCCTGTTCAGTAATGCTCCTTTAATCTAGCAGTGTGGTAGTTAATTTGTAAACACCACCTGCCTGATTAGATTGTTTACAAAAAGCCTGCCTTTGAGACAGGAAGTGACTGACTCCTTAGCTCTGACTGAGAGCTGACATTTGGAGACACCACAATGTCTTGAGTTCTGCCAGCCACACAGCAGAGCTGATTGCAAGACACCCAATAAGACTTATAAACCTGGATGCTGATATTTTTCTGTGCACGCACGGGTGCGGTTCCAGGAGAGCAGAGAAGCTTACTCTACATTTGATAAACAGATAAGACTTTCATTATTAAGAGACTGCATATATCTGCTTATTTTCATACTATGTGTTTGGGATGGGAGAAATGCTTAACTAATGGAGATGTGAACTAATTGCAAGGATTTCACTAGAAATACTCCCAAGTGAATGGAAGCTTTGTTCCCCCCTGTGTTTGGATAATTCCTAATGAAAAGGAAAAGGCACAATAAAGCCTATTATAATTTCACATTATAACGACTCCAATTGTGTACCTCTGTGAACGTCCGTTTACATGTATATATATATTTGGGGCTGGTAATTAGCTTAGCAAACCACCCAGTTAGAGAGGGCTGGACTACATGTGTAGATATTCTCCAAAGTGGAGCAGGTTTTCTTTTGCTTATTTTGAATGCTTTTGCTGTGTTAAAGGGACAGGCGAAATAAAGCCTAATTTTAGTTTCACTTTAAATGGTATCCATTGCGTATCTCGGAACATGTCTCTTACATATAGTATGGTGTCAGAAGTTGGGATGAGAGGTGGCCCTTGAAGTTTAAGGGGCCCCGGAGACTGCCTGTGAAAAATGTTGTGCTTTTGCCTGCATACAGTTTCTGCAAATAGCCTGAACAACAAAACAAAGAATCACATGCAGCAGTGACCAGAATTAAAGGGCTACACATCCAGGCAGGAAAACTACACTGCACTGAAGAAAGCCACAATGCCACAGTTGGACTGGGAGGACTGCGACAGATGGTGACCCACACAAGAGACTGATGCTGTGACCAGATTCTACCCCACCGCTGGTGAAAGAAAAGAAAGGGGAAAAAAAAACCTGGGAATTTAAAATGGCTGCCCAGCTGAAGTCAAATACAGATTCTGCAAGAATGGGGAAGAAAATGTGTTCCACGTGTAAAGAGCCCAGCCACACTGAGCAGTGTCCCTTCAGGCATTATTTAGATGGTGAGGATGGCCCCTATGTGGCCCCAGAAAAAGGGCAGCAGCCAGAGGACTATTTTTTTAACGAGCCACAGAACTGCAGCAGCAAGCATTGTGCTGTGGACCCAAGGACGGTACAGACGTTTAACTTAGCAAGTGCATATCCAGTATCACTGATGAGAAAGAATGCGTGCATATTGCTGATGTTGTAAAACATACCAAAGTAAAGAAGAAGAAAAAGTCTACAGAGATGCCTGTGAGAGCTACGAACTCTGCAAGCAAAGTCTGCCCATCTGTAGGACTACCACAATTTTTTTTTTTTGCGAATACAGTGATAACAGCCGCAATAGGTCAGATTTGTCATTCCGGATGACAGAATATCCAGAGGGCCCAAGTCAGAAGTTGTATAAGCCAAATAAGTGTCTGTCCGGTGCCAACAGTGAGGAACCCTCAACAAACCATCCCAGGGAAGTGGAGACGGAACCAGTGAGTGATGATCCCTTGACCAGCCCTGAAGATGCACTGCAAGCTGCCAGGCATAACTGTGATCTGCTCTGTGAAGAATTGGAAATGGAGAGAGAAAATAATGCTGAGCTACAGAAGAATGTGCTCACAATTTACTCTGCAGCCAAGACCGAATTGGAGGATCTCAAGACTGAGCTAGCCACTGCAAACACTACTAATGCCACCATGGTGGAAAAACAGAGCAAACCTGATAGAATGATTGCTAATCTGAAGCAGAAGTGTGAGGAGGCACTGAAGGAGATTACAGTCTTTCAGCAAGAGGTTTGCAAGTGCCATAGAGAGGTGGAAGTCTCTCAGAATGAGGTTCACACACTCCGCATAGAACTGAATGCCTCATACCAGGAGGTCAAAAGTGTCCAGACAGAGGTGGACATATCCCAGAAGGAGGTTCATACTCTCCGCATAGAGCTGGATGACTCACACCAAGAGATCAGCAGTTGGCACACAGAACTAGAAGTCTCTAAAAAGGAACTTCACAGTCTCGCTGAGGAGCTGACATCTCTCAAAAAAACTATCCTCAGTCTTAATATGGGTCTCAAAGTCTCTCAGAAGGAGCTTCAGACCCTCAACCTAGAGATGGAAGTCTCATGCCAGGAGACCGGGAGTCTCAAAGCAGAAGTGCGTAAATGGAAGGAGGACTACAAGGAGGCCCTGAATATTACAGAGACTGCAAAAAGAAAAAATTTAAGACTGAAAGAAGAAAATTCTTATTTGACAGACCACGTCAATGAAAATAATGAATAACTGCACGAGCGTGAAAAAATTAAGAAACTTTTGGAAGTTGAGAAGTTTGAAGCAGGGCACCGACTGCAGAAATGAATCCTTTAATTACTCTAGTGGTTACTAACCGCTAATGTGATTAAGGGGTTAGGGGACAGTAGATTATCTTTTTTTATTCTTCTGTATTGTTTGAAGCAACGGAGGACATGGACGGGATGAGGATGAGGACGGCCTTTATCGTGGCAGCCTGGCAGGGGTGAGTGCAAGATTTATTTACTTTATTTATGTTGCTTATTGTTGTATTTTAAATGGGTAAATGCACTATTATCCATATCTGTATAATAGTTATTTTGCCCATAAATGCACTGTATGTGTTAGGGGGTCTATATTTATTTAAAAGTATGTATGTATTTTGGGAGGGCACAGGATTGATACTGCAGGAAAGCGGGGACCCCCGGACACCTGCGGGACCACTCGGGAACCCCTGTGGGGTCCCCGGAGCCACCCGAGGGCCACCGCCGGCCTATAGTATATTTCCCGTGCATAAAAAAAATGTAAGATATTTGATGTATGTTAGAAGGTATAGGAGTTGTTGGGGGCACAGGGGGTTGGTGTGTTGTATATTGCAATGTTTATTGGGGGCAATTGTCCTCTATAAACATGCTATTGTGCCTTAACCCCTTCATTGACTTAGAGGATAGCCACTAAGGTAATGAAGTTGCTTTAATGTATTTTTTTATGTGTGGAAACAGGGGGTCAGCTGAGCTAAACTGCTTTTATTTCTGGCTCAGGGACCCCCTGCTTACCGAGTTACAGGCCACCATTTTTAAAGCGTCCACGACGCGTGACGTGTGACATGTAAACAATGGAGATACTGGCACCCCATATCTGGGTCTGTAACTCAGGAATCAAGGGGTCCCGGAGGCTGAAATCAATGCGGTTCAGCTCAGGAGACCCCCTGATTCCACACAATATTAATAAAAATGATATTAATGCAGCTTCATTACCATAGCAGCTATCCTCTAAGGTAATGAATTATTGTTTGTTGTGATGTGTTTTTGTAGACGTGCAGGGTGTCTCATGAGCTGAACCGCATTTGTTTCAGCCTTGGGGACCCCCTACTTCATGAGATAGAGGCCCCATTATGGGGTGCCGGTATCCCCCTGCAGAATTTAAATCCTCCGATTACGTTACCGGGACATTTAAATGCATAGGAGATACAAGCACCCCATAACAGGGCCAGTATCTCATGAAGTAGGGGGTCCCCGAGGCTAAAACCAATGCATTTCAGCTCAGGAGACCCCCTGCACTACACTAGGAATACAATTTAAATGTTAGTATATCTTTATTTACAGTGAGATTAGTAGTATAGTGGTACATCATACCCCTATAATAATAATATGGGCATGATAAGCCTCTATAGCACTCAATGGGCACCCTAATTACAATACACCAATGCACCAGACACACAATAATAAAACATAACTCCAAAAAACATACTTCACTAAATAAAAAGACATTTCTCCATCTTGGCATAGAGATGATTCTCATGTAGACGGGAGATAACTAGCTTAGTGTGCTGGATATGTTCGGATATAGATTTGGAGAAAATAAGAATATTGTCTAGGTAGACAATTACAAAAATGTTGAGGACATCCCTAAAAATATCATTCACAAATTCTTGAAAAAAGGCTGAGGCGTTAGAGAGCCCAAAAGGCATGACCAAATATTCGTAATGGCCGTCTCTCGTATTGAAGGCCATTTTACATTCGTCCCCTTGTCGAATGCGTATGAGATTGTAGGCCCCACAAAGATCGAGTGTGGAAAAAATAGAAGAACTTTGTAGCCGATAAAATAATTCTGAGATGAGTGGCAAGGGGTAACTGTTCTTCAGGGCTATTTTGTTAAGACCCCTATAGTCTATGCATGGACAGAGAAAACCATCTTTCTTCTTAACAAAAAATAACCCAGCCCCGGCTGGGGAGGAAGAAGCTCTAATGAACCCTCAGATCAGGAGTCGATGAAGGCAGAGGCAGGAACTTGGAAGCCAGGACCCTCAAGGAAGATGGACAGCTGGACCTTGGTAGGTAGACCTCTCTTACTAGGAGGGGAAGAAATGGTACACAATGAGACCCCCTTATACCTCATTGGGTGTTGGCGTTTTCCGGCTTCGTGGGACAGTGAAGCACCAGGTGACCCAGCAGTCCGCAGTAAAGACATAATCCTCCAGTTATCAAACGTTGTTTCTCTGAAATGGAGAGCTGGTGACTTCCTAACTGCATTGGTTCTGGAGCCTCAAGAGCTGGGAAAGTAGAAGGAGACAGACTGGGAACAAGAGCAGTTGGTGCGAGAGAACGTGAGTGATAGCGTTCAAGCCTCCTTTCTTGAAGGCGTTGATCCACCCTAATTCAAATGGCAATAAGATCCTTGAGCACCATAGGTCTTTCTTGAGCAGCTAGTTCATTCTTTAATGTCCCGGAGAGACATTGCAAGAAAGTTGCAGATAATGCCTCATCTTTCCAGCCCGTCCCTGCCGCGATGGTCCGAAATTCCTGAGCGTATTTTGCAACTGGTCTGTAACGCTGAGAAATGTGAAATAAAGAAGATGCAGAAGTAATTTTATGACCAGGGGTATCAAAGACTTGCTGAAATTCCTTCTTTAAGCCTGGAAAGTCTTGGATAAGCTCTGGTCTCTGCTCCCAGATGGGGGATGCCCATGCCAATGTGTCTCTGGATAATAAAGCGATAATATACGCCACCTTAGATCTATCAGAAGAGAAGCGGGAAGGGGTTAACTCAAACTGTATGTCACATTGATTGAGGAAACCTCGGCATCCATGGGGATCTCCCGCATATCGATTGGGAGTGGGGAGACGTGGCTCGAGGGAGAGAGAAGCTTCAGGGGAAAAAACAGACAAAGTAGCAGGTCTAATTTCTGGATTGTGATTGGTTAAGAGAAACTGTGGCCAGGTCTTGAATAAGGGAAGCAATCTGATTATCCAGGTTTTGGAAATGCTCATAAATCAAAGGGGGGTTCATGTTCATTGGCCGAGCATACTGTAACGCTTGCGCTGCCCACGAGCAAGACAGGACTCCAGTACTGAGGTGGGGAAGTAGTAAATCGTTCCCTACAGCAGCGGAAGCGTGCCTGGCAGGCGGATTGTCAAACGTAGCCGGGTCTGGGTTGGAGAGAGTAGCCGGGTCTGGGTTGGAGAGAGTGGGTTAATGATACTTGCCAAGGTCTTGGAATGGAGAGTTCAGAATAGTCAAATCCGTTAGCCGTGGTCTGGGGTGGAGAGGTTAGAACCTTGGAGGTCCGAATAGCTGTGGTCTGGGTTGGAGATATCTGCAGAGTCAATGGTAAGCCGGGGTCAGTATCCAGAGGGGTTCCAAAGTCAAGCCAGGTTGGTACACAAAGAGTTAACTGCAAGAGAACACAGGACAGGGAGCAAGGCACAATGGACACAGGAGCTCAAGGATACAACAAGTTATGCTCAGCAATGACTCTGAGCATGAGCAGGGTATTTAACAGGAACAGGAACCAGTTGCAAGGGTGGCGGAGTGGAGGCACAGCCTCCGCAGAGGCAAGGATTGGTTGCAGGAGACAAATGGGCTAAACAAGTACCTATAGCAGGGCGCAAACAGTTAGCACTAACATATAGGCATTTAGAATCTTGCCATTGTTTTAGTTTATTTGCTTGATCACATCCCCCCTTTTCAAGCTTCCCCAAGATGTTTGGATTTATCGTGATCCTGTTTTTTAAAGTAAGTGTTATTTTATCTCATGCATATAAAGTACCCTTTAAATTTATACTGATAGTGTGTTTCTTTCTCTTTTTGCGCCCTGCTATATGTGTCTATTCCTTCGGTTGTTTGCCCCGCTGATCACGGGAGAGTGAGGAGCTGCAGAGAGAAATTTATTTACACTTTTGGGACATTACAAGATTTTTGGGACCGCGTGCACTTATTTTATATTTTTTCTTCTAAACAAGTACCTGCCACGCAGCTGGCGAGCGCTGCACATCGTCATGTGTGCGCGCTGCACGTAAGAGAAGAACAGCGCATTCCAGGGGGTGGAGCTAAGCTCCATGGCACAAAAGAAGAGCTGTGCGTGTGCTAAGCAGAGCGGGGGTGCGCACATGCGCTGGTGCCAGAGCGGAAGTCTGAGATATGACAGGTAAAGAGGGAACACATCGCAAAGGTCGTATTCCCCGATTCCTTAGTTGCGAGCCTCAACGGCCTAGGTGCAGTCTTGCACCAGAAGTAACCGTCTGGCCTCCGTCCAGTGGCCTACGTCAGCCGCAGTTTGGCCCCCAGAGATCAGAATTATCCTGTCCACAAGTTGGAATTCCTCGCTCTCCAAGTGAGCAATCATGGACAAACTCCATTAACTGTACATGGTCATCTCGGCATAGACAATAACGTCGGGTTGACCGATTCTTCTGGGCATGGATAATCAGTAGAGCAACACTGCCGCCGATGCTCCCGGTGCATCCAATGCAAAACTTTACCCACCAGAGATGCACCAATGGCTCATCTGCAGAGCGTGGGTCCCATGGACCTGGTGTGGATGGATTTCCTGTGTATTGAACCAGATGCCAGAGGCGTCAGCAATGTGCTAGTCATTACAGATCATTAAATTTGCTATGCCTATGCCTTCCCCACCAAAGACCAAAAGGCCATTACGGTGGCGAAGATTCCGTGGGAGTGGTACTTTGTGCACGCTGGCCTACCCAAACGCCTACATTCAAATCATGGGCGGGACTTGAGAGTAAACTCATCAGAGAACTACTAAAGCTACTCAACATCACCAAGTTACCATCCAAAGGGAGAAGCTCTGCTGGAGAGGTTTAACAGGACCCTCCTCGATATCTTTGGTACTCTGAAAGGCATTCAGAAAAGTGAGTGGAGCAAGCATGTGGAAGCATTGGTACATGCTTACAACTGTATCCGTCACGAGTCCACAGGATTCTCTCCATACTTCCTCATGTTCGGTCGAGAATCCCAGCTGCCGGTAGACGTGCATCTGAGGGTATCGACCAATGGGGCACACAATATGACGCACTTCCAATATGTACAACGACTCCAAGGAAGCCTGAAACAGGCATATCAGCTAGCCGAAAAGCCTTTCTCTCAAGTGAATGTTCGAGTTGAGTCACATATGCCGGGCCTCCCGGTCTACGTATAAAAGACATGGATGGCCGGGTAAGGGTCTGGCATCATCTCATACCTATCCCAGTGGGTGATGACAAGCCAAAAATAGAGGCTACACCACTGGATGGTGAACAGGAAGGTGCGAAAGATGTTGAAGAAACAGTCAACAAAAACGTAGAGGATCCAATGGAGGGACCCTCTCAAATGGTACCCAGAAAACTCGGGGGCACCCCCCGAAGGTGCTACGGGTAATGAGCCCAGCCAACAAACACCTACTCCGGTGGCTCCAATGAGTCCCCTCTGGACTAAAGAAGTCCTTGTTTCATACCACAAAGAGACATTACAGAGACATTTGGACCCCCAATGGTAGAGGCCGAACCTCGAGAATATGGACATTACTCCCCAGAGGTAGTTAAAGAAGGGCTTCGCAGAAGCCATCGTGCTAGGTACCCTCCCAACCGGGTATCCTATGATTATTTTGGGGGACCCCATTATGAGGCTCAGCAGTGGTCTTGCAGTAAGATCAAGTCTGTCATAGTCATGTTTACCGAAATGTATAACTTCATGTAAAGCTGATTAATGTGATAAGTTGTACATACGAGACTGCATTTTAATTATATAATTCATGTTGTGGTTATGTTTATGTTGTTCCCAAGCGGGGCTGTTGCTCTTTTCACCAGGGGGAGAATGTGGCCAGATCCCCACTGGGCCTCTCTGGTCCCCTGCTTACCTCCGAATAGCGAGGGGAGGGGATCGGGAGCGTCCGGCAGGGGCCTGGAGATGCGGTGAGCGCTCGGCAACCCGGAAGGTGACCGAGTCGCCGGCAGCACCCTTTGCAGGGCGCCACCATCTTGCACTTGCACGCAGCCACACATGCGCAGTGCAGTCTCGCATTTGCAAGAGAACCACAGCGGCAGCCATACCGTAAGATGCTCCGCAGAGACTACAACACCTAGGAGCCATTGGGGCTGCTAGACCACATGGCGCGAAACAGCCAATCAGGCTTCAGCAATCCCCAGCGGTCAGGATAGATACCTTTGGTTCATCTGGGACCCCACCAGTCGGAGGTGGGACAAGGACGGGTAGAGTGTGTAGGTGCAGGGCATCTTTGACCCCTGCACTAGGTTAGAGACACCCTTAGGCCCCAGCTAGGCCTGACTCCACATGTTAACTTATAGCTGCTTCAGGGTCCCCCATAGATAGGGACCTTGCCCGGTAGCACAAGTGTGAGGGGAAACGACAGGACGCGGCTGCAATCTGGCCTTTGGTAGACTGGGACCAGATCACCTCCAACGAGAGAGAGAGGGAGAGAGAGAAAGAGAGAGAGAGAGAGACTTTATTCATGGTGGAACCATCCTTGCGGGATACCACCCCACGTAGAAATGGAGGCTGTGCCAACATTGCTGGATCAGTGAATCCGCTTCATCTTCTGGCCATTCCCGGGTGTAGTATCACCTGGGCAGGTACTCCAAGTGCACCAACTGTAACACCTTCCGTTCTTATGGGCAGCGCTGTCACACACATTTGGGTGGGCTAGTTCCTGTGGACACTAGGGAGGTTAGGTGCCCAGGAGCACCTCAGTACTGTGGGGAGATATCCATCAGGTGGGGACATTTGTTGGAGGACACAGTGGGGTTTCAGCCTTGCAAGGCCTAGTTGTTGGGAACGTGCTAGTATTGTTTGTTTTTTATGCTTACAGTAAACTGTTAAATCAGTGTGTGTATTACTGTATTGGGTCCTGTCACAGAGTTATCCAGCATAGTAGGGTACCTTGCAGGTGAGGCACTGTCACCAGAGGGATTAGACACACCCCAGGCTCTCAGCAGCAGAGGCTTGGTCCTCCTGTTAGCCACAGGTAATGCACCAAACACACGGTAGCCATCATATCTGCCAGGTGGTGGGGGAAAGTGCGCTACATAAGTACGGAATGTAGCCTTCTTTCCCCCTGACTAAAGAGACTACTGGTACTGCCGTTACCTGTTGGCTCGCAGAAGGCCAGATCCTTCACCACTGGGAGCGTGGGGTGATCAGATATCCAACTCAGAAAGGGATCCAGACACAGCAGGACAAGCCCCTCCCAAGAACAATACCAGTAATAAACACACACGTCTGTATATAATAGCAACCTTTACTATACACAATAAACAGTACCCTGTACCACATAGTATAACAACCCCAACTCAGTACCAACAATGAGTGTCCCCAAAGTACATTAGATGCTAGGCACCAATACCCTGATGTCCTTTTCCCCAATGGGGTCCATCCAAAAGTGTATGGAGTAGCGCTACCCCGTGAGTTGTTGGTGCACTTTGTTGAGGTACCTGCCAAGTACTCCAGTACTCGGTGTAGCCGACTTAGCGAGGAAGATCCGCTGTTCCAGCGACGTCGTCCGCGATGGCGATCCGCCTCCACGTGGGCTGAATTCCTGTGGGAAGGTATCACCATAAAGAGTCTCTTAAGATGTAGGTGGTCTGGTCCCACAGGCCTCAAATCACCGCGCAGCGTCTTCGCTGTGTCCCTGACACTAAGCAGTAAAAGGGGGAAGTGTCCCTATCTAGGGCGCGTTCCCTTAAGCAACCACAAACTACACGTGAGCACAGGCTTATTTGGGGCCTAAGGGAGCAAACTAGGCCTAGCCTCAGAGCCACAGGCTCCTGAGACATTACCTACTAGTCTGGCTCCCTTCTATGATTGACGTGGTCCCTCCAAGTGTGACAAATGTATCTCTCTCACTCCCGAGATCCTATCAGCCCTATTGTCTGATGCAAGTCACCTGACTAACAGCCCCAGAGGCAGCTGGGAGCAGGGCCACCAAGAGGGGGGTCTGCCGGGTTTGGCATCCCGGGCCCCCTGCACAGCTGTCAGGGTCGCCAAAGGGGGGGAACAAAATATGATGGCTGCTGGTCCAGACCAGGCCCCCACACTGCATCAGGTGCAGGCCTTCCTGTCCCAGCCTCTGACGTCAGCATGCCTCAGCATCCGGTGCATGCTGACTGAAATCTCAGCGTGGGACACAGATTGAGGAGGCCTGCATCTGATGGCCAGTCATGGCCTAGTCCCCGACTCTCCGCTATACCCACCGCAGCCACCACCGGACCCCCCCAGCTACCGCCGAACCCCCCGCAACCACCGCCGGACATCCCACAACCACCACCAGTCCCCCCGCAGCCAACAACAGACCCCCTGAAGCAACCACTGAACCCCCGCAGCAACCGCCGGACCATCCAGAGCCACCAGTCCCGACCATCCCCAAGGTATGTCTACTTTTTTATATATGTATTGAGGGGGGAGTGGGGCTCTTTTTATATGTAATAAGGGGATGGGTGTCTCGTTAAATGTATTGGGGGCTGGGGAGAATTTTTCTATGTATTGGGTGGCTTGGGGGACTTTTTCTATGTATTGAGGGCATGGGGGAATTTTTCTATGTACAGTATTAGGTTCTTGGGGGAATTTTTCTATTTATTGAGGGTCTTGGGGGAATTTTTATATATATTGGGGGTCTTGGGGGAATTTTTAAATGGGATGAGATATGTTTTATATGTATTGGGGAGGGTTGTTTTTTTATATGGTGTTTTATATGGTGTGTGTGTGTATGTATATGTATATATATATATATATATATATATATATATATATATATATATATATATATATATATATATATATATATATATATATATATATATATATATACAGTTGTATTTACATTTGCATATTTGCTTTGCTGTGGAGGGTTTTTGTCACTTTTTTTACTCACCATAACTTAACTCAGTATGTTAAACCCCATCCTTTAGCTTCTCTGCATACCCAGTTTACCAACCCCACACTGATGAGAGCCATAAAGGTCGAAACAGCTGTCTGTGGGTGGGTTTTCTGGGTTTGCACCTTAATCCTGGCTGTGCTCAAAGCTGTGACCATGCAGCAAGCTTAAGCCTATAGGGAACCATGTTAAAAATGATTATTGAAGCAAAAAGTGGCACTGTGTGCTCATTTGCATGTCATTCCCCAGAATCCCTTGCTGCAGTGGAAGTGCTGTGTGCTGGGTGATAATGGGGAAAGGCGGGGTTGCAGACCTGCCTAAGACATGCAGTGAGCATACAGTTGTATTTACATTTGCATATACTGCACCGACACACTTTATTCGAGCAAATACCCAGTATATACCTGGCAGATACCTGGAATGCGCCGCTCCTCACCTCTGACAAGCCCCGTTGCGTTTGCCTTCCCAGCCTGGGTTCATGCCTGGCTGACGGGCGGCTGATCTGTTAAATGATAATGATTAGGATTTAATAGGCTGCAATGCTTCGCGTGTCTACCAGATGGCATAAATTCATGAATTGTAATGCAGTATATATATATATACTGTGCAGTATTGCAGCCAGCGGGAATAAAATGCTTCAATCCCTGCCTGGAAAATAACCCAATGCACTCGGGCAGAAAACAGTCACAAACCTCAATAGACCCGGGTATACCCGAATTCGTGGGACTAGCCGAGCTCGAATAAAGTTTGTCGCCAGTGTATATATATATATACTTTTATATATATACTTATATATATATACTTATATACTGATGCAGCAGCCGTTATTCAAACACATTACGGCGTCGATTTTGAGTTCTCTGCTGTTCCCCACGCAGCATGAACGCGGTCATTCGCCCCAGGCACCCGCGCTTATCGCGGATGTTTTGTTTAATTTTCATGGATTCTGTTTCTTCGTTTGCAATAAAATGGATGAATTGTAATGTGTACAGTACTGTGCTACTGTGCTACTGTGTCAATTTCATGTTTTTAAAAGCGAGAACACTAAAATTCATTTTGCTGCACTCGCCGCGCTCGCATCTTAGTGCGGGAAGGCTGGAATTCATCCCGCATTTTCAAAACAGGATTCCGATGTACATGACGCGTGAAGTGTTCGTATAACGGCCGCTGCATCAGTATATAATGTGTGTATGTATGTATATATGTGTGTGTGTGTGTGTGTGTGTGTGTGTGTGTGTGTGTGTGTGTGTGTGTGTGTGTGTGTGTGTGTGTGTGTGTGTGTGTGTGTGTGTGTGTGTGTGTGTGTGTGTGTGTGTGTGTGTGTGTGTGTGTGTGTGTGTGTGTGTGTGTGTGTGTGTGTGTGTGTGTTATATATTTATTTTTTAATATGTATCGGGTAGGTGGGTTTTTTGTATGCATTTGGGGGGGTGGGGGAGGTTGTATATTTTTGGGGAAGAAAAAACGAGTGACGCGGCAGTCACAGCTCCTCCAAAACAGCCAAACGCATTGAAAAACTTTATAAAGGCTATATAAAGATATATTACGTATTCGTAGTCATTCTTATTTTCATAGACTGATAAATAATTTTCAATGGTATAGTGAACGCTTTCCAAATATCGTAATCATGTCAGTTGATATGCAATTATATATGCACATTCTAGAAGAGTATATTTATGAGGTAAACTTTAAACAAAAGAACACAGTCGTACGTTTCGTTGCACTACGCAAATTCACCTCATATACTTATTAGATCACTTGATACGCATTAGGACATCTCACTTAGACTTGTGAATCTCTATGGTACCTGAATAAGTTACCTATCCGCCATTTATAATTTTTGTGTCCTCATCACTATTTGGGATTCTTTAGTGCACATTTCTTTAATGTAGGTACACCTCTCTAGTTATATTGTATTTTCTCCCAGGCGGCACGCCTTTACCTTCCAAGGGGTTTTGAGCGAGGTTTCTTTCTGTATATCTGTATTTGGGGGTGGGATGTTTTTTGCATTGGGGTGGGAAGTTTTTTGGTAAAAATCTTGTGTGGGGAATTGTGTGAGGGGGTGGCAATGAGTGAGTGTGGGGTAATTGACTTGATGGAGGGAGAGAGAGGGGATAAGTGAGGAAAAGAGAGAGTAAGAGTGAGACGCAGGGGAGAGAAATACAGGCGAGGCGGGAGAGTGAGAGGGGGTGAGACAGAAGGGAAAGAAATACATGGGGAGAAAGGGCTTGTGAGGTGTGAAATGGGGGGGCGACTCGCAATACCACTGACATGGGGGGGGGGCTGCTAAAAAAAATTGTCCCGGGCCCCACGATTTCTTTTGGCGGCCCTGGCTGGAAGTTGTAGTTCCCTCACGGAGCTTTAGGTGTAATGGCTGCCGTTTCCCTAGCTCCTGCGCATGCGCGAAGTGGAGCAAGATGGCTGCAACGCAACGCCTATCCTTCTGCGCATGCATGAACCATCAGCGCAATTGCATGCACAAACAACATGGCGGAGCCCTGCAGTGGGAGCTGCCGGGAGCCTTCAGCGATCCGGTCGCCTTTCCTACTGCCGCAAGACCTCCCACAATGCTAGCGAAGGTCAGGGGTAGCTGAAGGAAGCCCAGAGGGGGATATGGCTACAAGTAGAATACCATAAGGAAAAACTAGCTTTAAGATAATTTGCTTGACGGCTCCTCTTTAGCTAATCTAACTTAAAATTGTTGGGATTCGGGAACACCCTGTCATTTATGATTACAGATCTGGAATTATTGTGCAGATAGAGTAATGCATAACTAGTACATATTGTATAGAGCTTTATTCTTGGAAACAAATACATATTTTAATAGGTTACTTTAAATAAATGACACAATTTATTCTGACAAACAGATGTGTCTACTGTTGCTGTTATCTTAAAATTTGTTCCAAGGTGGTATACTTTCAAATACAGTATACATAGTACATTTAGCAGTTAACAAAATTTGGATATGCAGAATGGTCATTATTTTTACTGAAGAAATAAAGGCACTAATTACTTACAGACAAGATACTTAGCACAAACAGATAAGCTTCAAAATTAAAAATTCTCCGTTTATGATAATTATGTTCTCTGCTTTGTTTTCATAGACTGATAATTTGAGGCTTTAAAATCACCAGGAAGTCATTAATTGGAATTCTTCAATAAAGAATAAATTACATAGAAGTACATGATGAGTTGTAAAAGCAAATATACGACATTGTACAATGAGCACATTATTCTGCTATTTATAGAAATACATGGATTTGTTTTAAGAAATATTATAAATAATTTTGATGTTCATATTAATTATAGACTAATGTACTGTACTAATAATACCCTTGCATATCTAAAAGAATTACTTTTGCTATGACATTCTAAATTTATCAAATAAATATTTATAAGTAAATAACAATGAAGATAGCAAGAAAAGCAATAGTGCACTAAACGTTAAAAATGTGCTCCTACAGTATAATAAAAAAAAGTTGAATAAGTGAAGGAATATAGGGATACTGTATGTATGGTAAGACCAATGAAACATTCTCTGTTAGGGAACACATAAATTGCAGCGCCAGTTATGTTGTGTATTTGATCATAGTGTATGTGCTTGCAACCTTTATTATATAGGTCGCACTACTTGCCCCCTGTACATTAGTTTTTTAGAACATAGCCACAGTATACTGAAGGGAGCACAAACACATGGTGTCCCTAAGCATTTCTGCAATAAACACTATAAAGACATCACCACTTTAAAGATCATGGGTCTTGAATATATTCCATTCACTAAACTAGGAGGTTCGCCAAGAGACGTTTGGATCTTTAAACTTTATACACTTTATACACTTATACCCAGTGGTTTAAATGGACAGTTAGATACTGTACAAGTACTGTACTTTGATATCACATTGAGGCAAAAAACTTGAGCTGTATTCTATGTTATTTTCTCTTTTATCTACACATATTCTGATGTAAAGGGGTTAATATATTCTGATTTAGAGAGGTTAACATCTTACCCTTGTTGCTTTTGTTTTCTTACCCACTAGACTGAGGGCTGTTAGGATGGGTTGCTTACCCTTTGTATCTTAATTTGATATTTTTATATCGGGTTTGGATACATAAGTGGTTTATTAGAGAATTGCTATTGATTTCTGAACTTTTTTCAAAATAATTTTAAGAGCTTGGATAAGGTTCAGTATCACCTTGGTGTGAATCTAGTTAGAATCCACACAATTCAGCTATTTCCGCTGTTTGTCGCATTATAAATTTACACATGGAAAATAGTTTGTCACAGTTAGTCATATAACATTTGATTATTTTAAGCATTTTATTATATTAACTTATTAACTTAAATTGGATTTTTGTTAGACAGTCAAGCATGTTATCATACACACCACATACATACTACTCTTTTAAGGCTATTATCCTTTTTCATTTTAACAATGTATTTATTTAATATGTATTTTTTGTTATTTGGTAATTAAAATATGTGATTGGTTTTAACTTACAGCTTAGCCTTTTATCAATATATAATGAATTTGCAAAATATATACAGTACTGTAGGTATACTCGTTTGGTTCTACACACCTCTCAAGTACTAGGACGCTGTAGCTTTAAATCAAGCATTTTTCAACTGGTTACCATGGCAATGCTAGGGTTGAAAAAGCCCCATCAAGCATTGCTTGACATACCCCTGAGGAGGTCACAGATTAACAATGAAATGTGTTGGGTTTGGGAAACTGTGGTTCTTAGCAAATTTTGAGAGGTTTTAATCCTGCTGGTGACTCCTCTGTGAATTGCTTTATATCAGCTGTAACTATTACCAATATTTGTTGATTCAAACAGAGAACCTGAGAGGTAGGACATTCCTCTAATTGAGAGATTCAGAGCACTTATCACCCTGGTATAATAATCAGCTTCTTCCAGTTTACCTTTAATATTCACTCCGTTCCGTAGACACTATGGTCAGATATGTTTGATTTTGTTCACTAACCGTATCAAAGTAGAAACCTTTGGAAGTCAGCAAGAGCATCTACTTACCAGATAAAAGCTGGATGCAGGGTAAGAAGCTGTTTGCTGTTTTGTGCAGTCTGCCAGGTGTAGAGATTTCAACAGCACCGTCAGACAGATTTGTTAATATTTGTGATTCACTCAAGAAATCTATTTTCACATAAATTCATAATTTTACATTTAATATATTAGTGAGCATTGTAGCATTGATTTCTATTTCTTCAGTTTTTCATATACGTATATTGTGATACCTCCGTTACGTTGTGGGGTCTTTTGTCCCATATTCAATGCAGTAAACTCTATACTTTGTTGTACAGGGTTTTATTCACAGGGATGAATACAACAATAGGACCACCGTCTCTTTAACAAAACAAAACATAAAAATAACACCTACTTCTCTTAGGAGACTGACTACACAGCAGGTCCCATTCTAATTGGCTAGCCAGCAAAACTTGTTACCAGCTCAAAACACACTCCCATTTACAGATACAGAATACTATATATAACAATATCAAAGTCCTTATCTGTTTTGTTGTGGGAACTCGGTCCCAAGAGAGTCAAGGAAATCCCTCTGCTACAGCAACTTGGACAGGACAGCCCTGCTTCCTCAGCAGTCTCAAGTCCTTAACTCTTCACGCCCTCCTGGCGCTTCTCTGGCCCTTGTGGCTCACCATGTTCATGGCCGTAGAGTACTGCAGGTCCCAGGCACATCCTTCTGGGTAGTCCCCACAGCCTCCTGACCTGTATCTCGGCAGGTTCTGGAACAAGTATCCAGACCAACCAGTCTCCTCCTGACTGGGGATAAGTCTCTCTCACCCCTCTCTGGGGAAAGCAGCTCTCTGTCTGTTTTTTAAACTCCTGTTCATTCAGGGGACAAGACTGATTATTTGCAGTGCTGCTTTATTTCCAGAGGAGTTTAACTGTCTCTTGGCTGGAAAGCACATTAGCTGCACTACTCCAGCATAAAGAGACATATAGCAATATATATGTATAAACACCGAATGTCTACCTATAGCTATGCACAGACATATACTGTATAGTACATTGTCAAAAAGCAATAACAAAAACGAAATCATACAATATATGTATGTGTGTATGTATGTGTATATATATATATACATACCGTGCTTGACAAATCACCCAAAAATCTACTCGCTGAACAAAAAAATCTACTCGCCACCTAGTCCCACCCCAACCCCGCCCCTAGTCCCACCCCAACCCCGCCCCTAGTCCCACCCCAACCCCGCTGCTAATCCCGCCCCACTTTAAAAAAATACATACATAAAATAAATTCCTAGTAAGAACATTCGTTTTTGACATAAGTTTATTTATTGAATTACATTATACTACAATTAGTCATGGTTACGTGTGTGTGTGTGTGTGTGTGTGTGTGTGTGTGTGTGTGTGTGTGTGTGTGTGTGTGTGTGTGTGTGTGTGTGTGTGTGTGTGTGTGT